>NW_028261384.1:36561898-36718044 GCF_051295495.1 Thamnophis sirtalis | reverse complement strand
TTTCAACCGAATATCGATTTTGACCTTGCTCCTGAATCATCAGAGCTTCCACTTCATCCTTAATTATGGCCCCAATGTTCTCTGCCGGATTGAGATCTGGCGAATTTCCCGGCCAGACGTCATTGCCCCAAAATTCGACATTGTTTTCCTTTAACAATTGCTGAGTCGCATTTGCACGCATGCAAGGAGCTTTGTCATGAAGAAAGACAGCCTCACCAACCACCAAGACATTGTCTGGATCACTGAGAAATGGAATGACATTCTCCAATAAAATTTTCTCACGGAAATAACTGCCATCCCAGGATTCCCCTTTATCCTTCAAAACCCAATGCAGTTTCTTGGCTGTGAAAATGACGAAAATCCCGATGCAAGTCGGATTGCGAACGATTTGTCGATATCGTTCATGTTTGGCGATGTCATCGACGTCTTTAGCCCAAATTTGATCTTTCTGGAAATTCGGTTTTCGAATGGCATAAACGAAGAATTCGTCAGATGGCGCCAAATGAAGAAAATCTTCCTCGGTCCATTCAGACAACCAATCGCACAACCAAAGCCGATCTTGAACGTGTGTTTGAATTTTCAATGGTTTGCAAATGACGTGGAATGGCTTCAAACCTTCTCGTTCTCGATATCGGCCGATTGTCCTTTGATCAACTCGTTTTCCACGAATTTGAAGGATTTCTTGGGCCACTTTTCGGTTTCCTTTTCGTTGTTTGCGACTGCCAGTTGCAATGATGGCTTTGCTTTCTTGGGACAGTTGCAGAGGACGCCCTTCTCCAAATTTTGTGAAACATTCTTGGGCTGTTTTGTTCCAATTATCAGTAACCCAATCCGGATGACGTTTCAATTTGTTTGCAATCCATTTTCGATTGATAAACGTCGCTCCAGCATCGCAAGCCTCTCGAAAGGCAATGCATTTTATTCTGTCAATGATCCTTTGTTCTTCCGAATCGAATTTTCCAGCCATTCTTAAAGCAAATTTAACATTTAATAGCTCATTCAATTCAGTTTTTTATGGGCTTTAAAATGAGGTGTCGCGGAAATTGTAAACTGCTGTCGATCTTGCTGTGACCCCCTAGGAAAAGGTTATGCCCCGCCCTGTATATTTTCTTCTGCCACAAATAACGATTTAATTCAGAATAATTAAATTCATTAATTATCAAATGCATTAATAATTAATTCAAATATTTCAGTAAATTTCTATAAGTATTAGATATTACAGTAATATTGTTGTAATTTAAAGGAAACAATCTTCACTCGTTTTATTTCCACAACATCTTGTAATGTAAGTTGGATTGGGAAGGAATAATTGTAATTACATCTCACCATATTAGTTATTAGAAATAAATAACTATTTATTTTTTTAATCTTCATCTGGTTCCTCTGATAAAACCTGCCCAGTATGATTGAACCTCTGACATAGCTCTCATCTTCCTCAGAACATACAAGTTCATAACCATATCAAGGTAGTACTGTATTGAGGGAATATTAGTATTACTGTTACATTACAGCATCTTAATAACCATCTCATATCATTATCTATTACCATGTTTTTATATATTATTTATTTTTCTGCTGAATGGTGAAGTATTTTATAGTGGCGCATATGAAACCTACGGACAATGCCTAGTTAAATTAGTTTACAACTCTTTGTTTTTCCTGAAATAAAATCTCATAAATGAAAATTGAATTCATGATTCATATGATATTATGTCCATGTTTGGCAGAAATACAGGTAGTCCTCGATTTACAACTATAATTTAGCCCAAAATTTATGTTGTTAAGTGAGACATTTGTTAAGTGAGTTTTGCTCCATCTTTCTTGCCATAGTTGTTAAATAAATCACTGCAATTGTTCAGTTAGTCACACAGTTGTTAACTGAATCTGGCTTCCCCACTGACTTTGCTTGTCTGAAGGGCACAAAAGGAGATCACATGACCTTGGGACATTGCAACTGTCATAAATATGAATCAGTTTCCAAGCCTCTGAATTTTGATCATGTGACCATGGACAGGCTGAAATGGACTCTTAAGTGTGAAAAACGGTCATAAATCACATTTTACAAAGTGAACTGTTGAAATCAAGGACTACCACTTTACATTCATACACAACACACACACACACACAAACTTTTAATAGATTTGTATGCCGCCCAAGCCTGGAGGACTCCAGGTGGCTTACATAAAAGACAGTTTAAAAAAGAAGATATTAAAAATTTAAAATATAAAACAGAACAAATTAAAACAGGACACAACATGCACTCGATCTTAGTGGGGCTGAAGGTCAATCAAGATCAGCAGCCCCAGGCCTGCTGGAACAGCCAGGTCTTAACAGACTTTTGGAAGGTCGAGAGAGTGGGGAGGGTCTGGATTTTGGGGGCAGTTCGTTCCAGAGGGCCAGGGCAGCTACAGAGAAGGCCCTCTTCCGAGGAGCCACCAGACGACATTGTGTAGTCGATGGTACCCGGAGAAGGCCCACCCTGTGCGATCTTATTGGGCCCTGGGAGGTATGTTGCAGGAGGCGGTCACGGAGATATCCAGGTCCTAGGCCATGTAGGGCTTTAAAGGTAATCACCAGCACCTTGAAGCGTGTTCGGAGACCAATAGGGAGCCAGTACAGCTCACGGAGGATAATGTAACATGGGTGTATCTAAGTACACCCAGTATCGCTTGCGCGGCTGCATTCTGGACCAATTGTAATCTCCGAACATTTTTCAAGGACAGCCCCATGTAGAGCACGTTACAGTAGTTGAGCCTTGAGGTGACGAGGGCGTGTGTGACCATTTGGAGTGCCTCCCGGTCCAGATAGGGACGCAACTGGTGCATCAGGAGAACCTGGGCAAAGGGTCCACTGGTCACAGCTGACAGATGGTGTTCTAGAGTCAGTTGCAGATCCAGGAGAACACCCAAATTGCGAGCCCTCTCTGAGGGGTGTAAGATTTCACCCCCCAGGTTTAAGGATGGAATATCTGGGCTATCTTTGGGGGGCAACATCCAAAGCCACTCGGTCTTGTCAGGGTTGAGCACAAGCTTGTTCATTCCCATCCAGACCCTGACAGCTTCCAGGCACTGGCACATTACTTCCACCGCTTCACTGAGTTGGTATGGGGCGGACAAATAGAACTGAGTATCATCCGCATACTGGTGATATTTAATCCCGTACCAGCGAATGATCTCACCCAGCAGCTTCATGTAGATGTTAAATAGGAGGGGGGACAGGACCGAGCCCTGCAACACCCCGTATTTAAGGAGCCTAGGGGTCGACCTCTGTCCTCCGACCAACACCGACTGCGACCTGCCAGAGAGGTAAGAGGAGAACCACCGCAGAATGGTGCCTCCCACTCCCACCTCTTCTAGCCATCGCAGAAGAATACCATGGTCGATGGTATCGAAGGCCGCTGAGAGGTCAAGAAGCACCCGGATAGAAGAATGACCTCTATCCCCGGCTCGCCAGAGATCATTGGTCAGTGCGACCAAAGCGGTTTCGGTGCAGTAACCAGGCCTGAAACCAGACTGAAAGGGATCTAGATACTCTGCTTCATCCAAGGTCCGCTGGAGTTGGGAGGCCACAACCTTCTCAACAACCTTCCCTAAAAATGGGAGGTTGGAAACTGGATGGTAGTTTTTAAGGGCGGCTGGGTCCAGAGCAGGCTTCTTGAGGAGGAGTCTCACCACCGCTTCCTTCAAAGGTTGCGGGAAAGACCCCTCCCGAAGAGAGGTGTTTACAATCCTCTGGATCCAGCCACTTGTCACCTCCCTGCTGGTTGAAACCAACCAGGAGGGGCACGGGTCCAGTAGACAGGTGGCAGCACTCATCACTCCTATGGCCTTGTCCATTTCATCAGGAGTGGCAAGCTGGAACTCACTCCATAAAATTTTATCAAGGCTCTCCCTCGGCATCTCTGCTGGCACTGTCCAAGTGGAGTCTAAGTCCATCCAAATCCGAGTGACTTTGTCCGACAGAAACTGAACAAATTCCTCAGCTCTTCCCTGTAAGGGTTCACTCGCATTCCTCCCTTTCAGGAGGGAGCGGGTTATCCTAAACAGGGCGGCTGAGCGAGATTCTGCGGACACAATAAGGGCGGAAAAATGAGCACAATTTGCCACCCGTATAGCCACTAGATAAGTCCTAATAAAGGCTCTTAGTTGTGTTCGGTCAGATTCCGAGTTACTAGCCCTCCAACGTCGCTCTAGGCATCTCTTTTGACGGTTCATCTCCCGGAGTTCCTCGGTAAACCAAGGTGCCCTCCTGGATCCACTGCCGTGGAGAGGCCGCAAAGGCACAATCCGATCTAATGCCCTAGCCGCTGCTGTATTCCAGGCAGCGACCAAGGACTCAGTCAGATTGTGGGCAAGGGAGTCAGGTATCTCCCCAAGCTCCATCTGAAATCCCAATGGGTCCATCAGGCGCCTGGGGTGGAACCACTTAATCGGCTCCACCTCCCTGCAGTGGGGGAGTAGCTTCCAAAAATCAAGCCTCAGCAGGAAGTGATCTGACCATAACAAGGGCGAGATCTGAATCCCCTTTAATTCTAGATCACATCTCCACTGTCCCGAGAGAAACACAAGGTCGAGCATATGTCCCACTACATGAGTCAGACCCTGAATTACCTGGGTCAAGTCCATGGTTGCCATGGAAGCCATGAACTCCTGGGCCCCATCTGAGCGTTCGCCCAGAGATGGCAGGTTGAAGTCCCCCAGTACTATCAGTCTGGGGAACTCAACCGCCAGTCTGGCTACTGACTCTAGGAGCGCAGGCAGGGCCGTTGTGACACAGCTAGGAGGTAGGTACATCAACAACAAGCCCACTTGACCCCCTAGGTCCAACTTCACAAGGAGGGACTCACACCTGACATTCTCTGGAGCAGGGAGCCTGCGAGGAGCTAATGACTCCCGGATAATGACTGCGACTCCTCCACCCCTTCTTTGGTGTCGTGGCTGGTGGAGCACCTGAAACCTTTCTGGGCACATTTCTGAGAGGAGGACTCCTCCCTCGTGGCCCAGCCAGGTTTCAGTAATACATGCCAGGTCTGCCCCCTCATCTAATAATAAGTCCCGGATGAGGGGAGCTTTATGTACCACAGACCTGGCATTTAGCAGCAGCAGCCTGAGACCAGGGCCCTGATTTCCCATGTCACCTGGTACTCGAGTTGAGCTATCAGGGCCGGAACGAGGGATTGCTGTGATGTAGCGAACCCTCCTTCCCCAATAATGGCTAGCCCTGAAGCTCCCATCGTACCTGTCCCTCCCAGTCATGACCGTAATGTCCCGCCCCGCCCCTATGCCCGTAGACCCCCCTCTATCTCTCAAGGTCCCCGTTCTTCTCGGCAGGCCATTCAAACCAGACATTCTAGGATGAGAGGCCGATCCGGGGCCCCATTCACTTCTGCTTCTGCACTCAGTGGAAGGGGCTCCAGGCCGCACTCTCAATACCCTCATACGAACCAACCAGGCATTCTCCATATGCATACCCCACTATAGTTAAAAAGAATACAGCAATATAATATAAAGGTTGAAATGTTTGAAATGTTTATTCCATTTGTATGCCACCCTATTCCCAAGAGACTCAGGGCGGTTTACAAGCAGGGGGGGGAAGGGGAATACAAACAAAAAAAACAACAAGCAAGTTAAAACAAAGCAACAGCCGCAACAGTTTAAGTGAGGCTGGGATAAGTTATGCTAATTTAAAAGGTGGGATCATTCACTCACAAGCTTACACAAAGACTCCACATACGAAGAAAAGGGGGGGTTGCGCAGGTATTAAAATTAATATTAATGTTGTGCGAGTAAGTTTGTGAGTTCACAGAGCAGAGGCACAAAAGTCAGGTCAATGGCAGAGGGGTGCAAAGAGAGTAGTTCATCTTCTCTCCTAAAGCAGGGGGCAAAAATCTGAGTAGGTGAGATGGTGTCCCTGGGGTAGCGGTGCGCGGTAGTGGTCATGACAAGGAAGAAGGTCACGGATCTGAGAGTCCAAGAGTCCCAAGTCCGTAGGCAGGGGGAGCCAGGTGGTTTATGTTAAACACATTGATTGATCAAGAAAAACTAAGAGAATTCAGACTCTTTAAGCAAAACTTAAAAGCAAAGCTTAAACAATGGTGATCTAATACACACTGAGAAGTAGAAAGGAACCAGTCTTAATTCTTAATTCTCTTTGCCACAAAACAGAATTTTTAGTTCTCTTATTTGCAAGCCATTCATAATAGTTATAGGAATGCCAGCAGTAGAATGATTATGCTTTCCACATATGTATTATATGCCCTTTCTTATTATTACATTTTACAATGTTATTATTTCAGCCTTGCATTGCAGCAGATACGGTAACTGGCCCACTTTAGGCTAAAAATAGCTCTGCTACTGTTGCTGAGCATGACTACTTCATCATCGCCCATGCACTCTCAGCTTTGTAACACATTTTTGTATCTTGCATTTTCCTGCAATTGCAAACAGATGGAGGTTGGCTATGAAAAGAGCAATGCCTAAGTGATATTTCATGGGAGGGTCAGGTAGATGAACAGAACTATTATTTCCTTCTATGATCCTGGATGCAATACTGAATATGTAAGTGCATACTGTTATTTCTGATTTATCAAAGGCTGAAAAAGTCCCTGCAATAGTAATACATGTGAAAGATGAAGTAGCATATAAGTATTTGTGTGCTCTCCACAGATGAAAATGCAATAAGTTCCTCTTGAGATCTCCATCAGTGAGGACCAGAAAAGTGGACTTTCATTTCAGTAGACTCTCCTAGTAACTCTTACTATGTTTTTAATATGAATGTTTGGCATGGGTTTGACAAACATTTGCATTTTTTTCTAGGCCTACATTTAAAAAAATGATATCTACTTTCCAACTATAATCTGATTCATTTACTTGATGAGCTCTATTCCCAATATATTTCTTGATTATAGTCCAATGGAGGGGAATATGGTTGATGTGATAGGCTTAAAACTTAAACTGGACACATGGATTGTGTGACTAGACTCTAAAAGGGTGAAGTTGTGTTCAGGATTACTTTTCTTTTGTATCCTATATATAAGAAATGTCCAGTTAAGTATATCTGGCAGAATATAATCAGTGGGAAAACACTGCTAATGTCTGCTTAGCGGCAAAAATAGTGATAAATTACTTTTGAGTGGTTGCTGGTAAATCAAAATGAATTGTCTATGAAATCATTTCGATCTTAATTTAAAGAAGGTTGTATCTTTTATTTTAAAATGTCTTGTATTAATATTATATAAATAGTATAATACCAGTTTGATTAATATATTAGAATTGTAACATATTAATTAATTCTTTATGCAAAACAGAAGCGGAATACTGAATTCAGGATTCAGAAATTCTTTATGCTTGGAATTATTAAAACTGATAGCAGAGATTTCTTTAAAGATTTCAATATCTGTCATCCAATTTGGGTTGTTTAGATACTGATTGTTTGACACTCCTTGCTGAACAATCAACAATACTTTAGATATTCTTGTGATTTCTTCATTCACAAAGTATGGTTGACTCTGTAAATACTTGTCCAAATCTCATGTTCAGGCAGACATAAGTTAAGAGCTAAATGTAAACCAGTAAATGTATCCCATGTGTTTATCTTTACATGTGAATCTATTTTCTCTGGTACATATTAGGGTTGAAGCAATAGATCAGAGTTTGATATGAATTTAACAAATAGCAACTCAGAAAGTAGATTCATAGGATTATCAAGATGCAACCAAAATCTGAAAAATGTGATAAGTTGTACTAACTTTATTGATTTGGATTTGGATTTGGATTTGGATTTGGATTTTATTCGATTTGTAAGCCGCCCTATTCCCCGAAAGGACTCAGGGCGGCTGAACAAAACCAAGCGAAAGGGAACAAATACAGAAAAGTATGACAAAACAGGGCAACGATACAAACGATTAAAAAAACACAACAAGCACAGCAAATTCGAGTAGGGGGGAACTCAACCCCAGGCTTGCTGGGACAGCCAGGTCTTAACAGCTGTCCGGAAGGCCTGAAGGGTGGTGAGGGTCCAAATCTCCATGGGGAGCTCGTTCCAAAGGGCCGGAGCAGCCACAGAGAAGGCCCTCCTCCAGGTGGTCGACAGCAGGCATTGGCCGGCAGATGGAATTCAGAGGAGGCCTAATCTGTGGGATCTAATGGGTCTATGGGAGGTAATTGGCAGGAGGCGGTCTCTCAAGTACCCAGGTCCAATACCATGTAGGGCTTTATAAGTGACGACTAGCACCTTGAAGCGTATCCGGAGACCAATAGGTAGCCACTGCAGCTCGCGGAGGATAGGTGTAACGTGGGTGTACCGAGGCGCACCCACAATCGCTCGCGCGGCTGCATTCTGGACCATCTGAAGTCTCCGAACACTCTTCAAGGGCTGCCCCATGTAGAGTGCATTGCAGTAGTCCAGTCTTGAGGTCACAAGGGCGTGAGTGACTGTTGTAAGATCCTCCCGGTTCAGGTAGGGCCACAATTGGTGCACCAGGCGAACCTGGGCAAATGCCCCCCTGGTCACAGCCAACAAATGGTGATATAAGGTCAGCTGTGGGTCCAGGAGGACTCCCAAATTGCGAACCCTCTCTGAGGGGTGTATAATTTCACCCCCCAGCCTGAGAGATGGAATACCTAGCCAATTTGTGGGAGGAAAAAACACAAGCCACTCGGTCTTGTCAGGATTGAGAGCCAGCTTGTTCACTCCCATCCAGACCCTCACATCCTCCAGGCACTGAAACATCACGTCAACTGCTTCACTGAGCTGGCACGGGGCGGACAAATACAATTGAGTATCGTCTGCATATTGGATGATCTCTCCCAGCGGCTTCATGTAAATGTTAAACAGGAGGGGGGACAGGACAGACCCCTGTGGCACCCCATAATTAAGGGGCCTAGGGGTCGACCTCTGTCCTCCAACCAACACCGACTGCGACCTGCCCGAGAGGTAGGAGGAGAACCACCAAAAAACGGTGCCTCCCACCCCCACCTCTCGCAACCGCCACATCAGGATACCATGGTTGATGGTATCGAAGGCCGCTGAGAGGTCCAGGAGCACCAGAACGGAGGCCCGGCCCCCGTCTCTGGCTCTCCAGAGATCATCGGCCAGTGCGACCAAAGCAGTTTCCGTGCTGTAGCCAAGCCTGAAACCAGATTGGAAGGCGTTTAGATAATCGGTTTCTTCCAAGGACCGCCGGAGCTGAGAGGCCACCACTTTCTCAACAACCTTCCCAACAAAGGGGAGGTTGGAGACTGGACGGTAGTTATTTAAAATGGCTGGATCCAAGGACGGTCTCTTCAGTAGGGGTCTCACCACTGCCTCCTTTAAAGGGGGGGAAAGGCCCCTTCCCGGAGAGATGCAGTTGCTATCGGATCCAGCCCCGTGTCACCTCCCTGCTGTTCGCGACCAGCCAGGAGGGACACGGGTCCAGTACACATGTGGAGGCACTCACTGCTCCGATGGCCTTGTCCACTTCCTCAGGAGTAACAGACTGGAAATCAATCCAACGATGTCGTTCAAGACCCTCCCCCGGTACCTCGGCTGGTTCTGGAGTCCAGGTTTGCCCAAAGCCGAGCAACTTTATCCACGAGAAATTGGACGAACTCCTCAGCCTTACCCTGTAGGGGAGTGCCCGTATCCCTCCCTTTAAGGAGGGAGCGGGCTATCCTAAACAAGGCGGCTGAGCGTGACTCAGCGGAAGCAACCAGAGCAGCAATATGAGTTCTTTTTGACGTCCGAATTGCCCGGAGGCAGGCTCTGATGCAGGATTTTAACAGTGCTCGGTCTGACTCGGACTTACTGGATCTCCAGCGGTGCTCTAGGCGTCTCTTTTGGTGCTTCATCTCCCAGAGTTCCTCAGTGAACCAAGGAGCCCTCCGGGATCCACTGCCTCGGATCAGCCGTAAAGGCGCAATCCGGTTGAGGGCCCCTGCCGCTGCCGAGTTCCAAGCAGCAACCAGAGTCCCAACCAAATCGCGGGCGAGAGAATCAGGTATAACGCCAAGCGCTGTCTGAAAGCCCATAGGGTCCATAAGGCGCTTGGGGTGGAACCACCTAATCGGTTCCTCCTCCCTACAGTGGGCAGTGGTCTGACAGGGGCAAGATCTCAATACCCCTCAGACCAAGATCGCAACTCCACTGCTCCGAGAGAAATACAAGGTCAAGTGTGTGACCCGCTGAGTGGGTCGGATCCCTAATTACTTGGGTCAAGCCCATGGCTGTCATGGAAGCCATGAATTCCTGCACCCCATCAGAGTGCTCGCCGAGTGAAGGCAAGTTGAAATCCCCCAGCACCATAAGCCTGGGGAACTCAACTGCCAGCTCAGCTACTGACTCGAGGAGCGAGGGGAGAGCTGCTGCGACGCTGTTGGGAGGCAGGTACGTTAGCAGCAAGCCCACTTAACCCCCAGGGTCCAACCTCACCAGCAAGGACTCACGCCCGACAAGCTCCGGAGCAGGGATCGTACGAGGAGCTAAAGACTCTCGGATAACCACGACCACTCGCCCACCCCTTCTCTGAGGTTGCGGCTGGTGAAGCACCCGAAAACCCTCTGGGCACATCTTGGTGAGGGGGACTCCTCCCTCCGGGCCCAGACAGGTTTCAGTAATACATGCCAGGTCTGCCCCCTCGTCTAAAATTAAGTCCCGAACGAGGGGGGCCTTATGAACCACAGACCTGGCATTTAGCAACAGCAGCCTGAGACCAGGGTCCTGACTACTCGTGCCATCTGGCCTTGGAGTGGGACTAATAGGGCCGGAAGGAGGGATCTCTGTAACATAGCGAACCCTCCTTCCCCGGTAATGGCTTGCCCTAAAGTCCCCGCCATATCTGCCCCTCCCAGTTAGGACCATAATGCTCCAGCCCACTCCCGTGTCCATAGGCCCCCCACCCTCCCCCAAAGCTATCGACATCCCTTGCAAGCCCTTTGAACCATACATTCTAAGGCTGGGGGTTAAACCAGGCCCGTAGGAGGTACCTGGTTATAGTCCCAGCCTTCTCAGACGTACTAACTCATACAAACAAACACTCCCCCACGACAATTAAAAAAAAACACAAATACAGCTATATGATAAAAGTGGGTACATACATACAGCACAATCATGCCTCAAGCACTCACCATACGTTAAAAATGCACAGAGCAATGTGATAGTGTGCTATCAAACAGTGATGTAAAGATGGAGAGAGAACTGCTCCGCTCCTCTCCCTCCTCTATGTCCCGGAGAGACGTCCACGGCCACCAGACCAAAAGTCGATAGTGTACAGGGCAGTCGTACATGGGAAAGGGTAAGGCATAAAAGTCTGATGTTCGCAGGTAGTAACCGTTCAGTCTTACCCCTCTTAGAGTCCAAAAGAAGGTCAGCGGACCACGTGCACAGAAGTCTCTTTTCTGAGATTAAATAAGGTGCATAGTCTGGGGGGCCAAAGTCTGAAACTGGCCTGAGCTGTTCTAGGAGGGGGGGGAGAGAGTGCTGATTTTTCCAAAACCAAGTTCTCGCCCTTACGGCTGCCATCCTCTATTGCTCCTAATCCCAATCCAACCCCAACCCTACTCCTAAACCTAATCACTAAATCTAATCTAATCTAACACTAACCTACACCCTAATCCACACCCAATCTTAGCCCAACACCAAACCTAATCTAATCTAATACTAATCCTACATTAACACGGCCCTAGCCCAGCCCTAACTCTATCTCAAGCCCTGACCCTAGCCCTAAGTCCTGCCATTATCAGTCCCTCCCACCCCCCGGGTGCAACCAACCGTTACCCTCGTAACTGTTTCTACACTATATCTAACTATCTAACTATCTACCTATATCTACCTATGCCTATAACTAACTATATCTATTTCTTATCTAACTCTATCTAATTAACCAGAGCAATGGCAGGCGGCAGACGGGCGGGGGAGAGCAGATGTTACGGGCAGGACATCGGACACAGGCCAAGGCAGAGAAGAGTCAAAACGACTAGGGAGATGGTAAAAAGGCTTCCCAATAGCTAGGAGGGAGGCAAAGGAGCAATGTCTGGAGGAGGCTATGATGACATGGAGGCCAGAAGGTGGAAGAAAAAGGGCGGCATCCAGGCCTCTCGTTTCCTCGGAATCTGAAGCACAGAACAATAATTATGCTGCTTGGGGCACCATCCTCCTCTCCACCCAAGCACCACACCAGACAGACGAACGGCCAGATCTTTTCCCCAGAGGAACTCAGGACAGCAAGGCAGCAGGCAGCAAGGCGAGCAGAATAGAATGGGGGGGGCGTCTGGGGTGGCTATGGCGGTGGCAGACACAGCCAGCCATCCGATCCGCCGCTCCACAGTCCCAACAACAAAGTTTCCGATGACCCCTCCTTCTTCACAGCAGAAATTGAGTCCCCAGGCTCACCGCGCCATTCAGATCAGTCAGGCAAGCAAGGGGGAAGGGAGCGCCGGAAGATTTGCAATCGCTGCGATTCAGCAGCACGGCGGCGCCATCTTCCCCTTCACGCCACGATCGCCATTCCAGGCCGCCGCAGTTCCGCTGCTCGGGAGACGGTCACGAGTAGCTACCAGATGAAAAGCCGGGCCTTACACGATTCCTGGGACCAAGCCCCACCAGGGAGGTTTGCTGAAGGTGTAAAAGGACTCTGGAGGCTCTCAAGATCTTCTGTATTTGGCACTGGCTTCTATAGAGCAAGAAACCAGGCAGCCATCCGAGTCCCGCACATGTGCATTTACGCATGATGTCAACACTGAGTATAAAGGATAATTGAGAGAGAGAAAATGTAATGACTTGCAACTTATATCTGAGCTAGATCTAAATCTTAATTGCCTTTACAATTATTTTCATTTACGCTATAAATCTAAAGGGGGAAAAAAGAAATTACAAGCTGAATGTCCATAACAAATATCTGCTGGCTGCATATGAACACAAGGTCTGTGCCAGAGTATTACACACAGAATAATGGAGTTCAATCATACAAAGACATATTCCAACTGAATAGTAGAGATGTTACAAAAAATTATAAACATTTAAAAGAGTAAGAATGGTACAACAATAGAATCAATTATCCATGGAAATGGTGGGCTCCCTCCCCTTAATTAGATGTAGAATATACATCTAACTGAGACTTTGGATGAATGAGGCTCAAAGGAAGAGAATGTTCAAAGTGTCCCTTTGTTTAGCAATCTCAAAATATATACTAGCCCCATCTGCTAACAGCAATATATTTACATAGAGTCACAAAGCAACTTGATGGTTCCATATGGATCACAAATTCCACACCTAATATTTAGAAAGCATTTGAAAAACTTCTTGCAAGAAAGTTCCACCAAAAGCAAGACAAATCAAAATGGATACTTTGATGATGCCTTTGGAGATGTTTCACCTAGCTATCCTTCAAATCACTGTCCATACCCTACTCTATATTAAATCATATCAGAGAGTTTGCTAGTTCTGTACTATCTATCTGAAAAACTAATTTGTCCAAAACCTCAGCTGGAAATATATTTTTTTGCCTTTTTATTTTTATTTATTTATTTATTTTATTTTCCCATGTGAGTAATTAGAAGAGAATTTGGTGTTCTATCCCTTCAGAATGTGAGCTTTGGCAACTTAACACAATGATATATTTCTATTTCTTTTATTTGAATATGGATTTAATTGTAGTAGAAATCATGCATTTCTACTACAATTAAAATCATTGTAGCCATAGATACAGTATATAGACCTTCTGAGGAGAATAACTTAACTGAGTACTTCAAAATTGGTGAAGTTCTTTGTTCTTCAGTATTTATTGTGAAGGGCTCTAGGCATAGCTGGATTAGCATTTTCCAATCAAAATTTAATAGTCATTCTGATAGATGTTATTTACTTATGTTTAAGCTGTCTGCTTTCAAATTCTTCAAACTGCAATTTAGAATGTGGAAAACACAATCTTCTAAAATAAAGACACAGAATTTATCATATGTTTCCTTTTCACCAATTAATAAATGTAATTATTGTTTAGTCATACTAAGCAAACAAACAAACCCCCAAACATGAATTAAACAGGACAAATTAAATCCTGGTTTTATGGTAGCCTTATGTTATTCTATTTGTTACAGCGCATCAGCTTTCAAATATATGATCACTGTAATCTGTAGATCACATGAGTCACCATACATTTCTTTAGTGAAATTTGGAGACTGTGTCACCATCAATTTTATATTATTGCAAGCATATGTTCTTAAAAATATAATTTCCTGGAAAATTCTATGTGAAAACCAGTCTTTTCGATAATGAAAAAAATAATATATATGTAATCTTATATAAATTTTAATTTAATTTTTTATTGTAATTTTTCTCACAGATTCCAAGAAACTTAAACAGTGTATTATCCTTTCCAATTATCTATAGTTTGCTTTGCATATTTAGATATCTGGTTAATCCTCTTCCAGCATCAATCTTTACAATTAATAGAACTCTGAAAAAACAATGTAATCTCAGTTTATAGTAAATTCAACATAAGGGATATAGCAGGCAATCTTACTATATTTGAAATCCATACTGTCAACTAGCTTAAATCCCAAAGATTTATATTCATCTACTCTTAAGTATGATTTTGTCTAGAACCATCCATTATTTATGTGGATAGGATAAAATACAGGTTGTAATAACATTTTAATTCTAGTTGTAGGAATTTCTGAGTAGAGCTTGGTTGTCTCAGAAAATGATTTGCTAATTAAAAGATGAAAGCTGTCCTATGATTTTCAGTGGCCTTGATGTTTAATTTTAAAATTGAAAAGCAGTGGTGGAAACATCATACCCAGGAGTATATGCAGGGTGTGGCCAAAAAAAGTTCAAGATAGTTGAGTTGGCAGAAAAGGTGATCTCAGTAAAGAGTTTCCCTCCCAAAGAGGGCGTGAAGAATTGCAAGCATGGAAGATGGTGACACAAAATGTCCATCTGGAAGATCTGCAACTAGAAACTTCATAAAGGATAGGCTGAATAAATAGAGCCAAAACCCAGGAGTCAAAACAAAGAGGCAAAATAAGACAGCCTTGATGAGAAAAGGCAGTGTGAAAGAGGCTGCAGCTGAGAAAACTGGTGAAAAGGAGTAATTTTTCCATTTCTTAGACTTGGCATGAGAACAAAAAGTTCTTCTACCTATTTAGAAAAGTTAAGATGCCCAGCCAGAATAAAACAAAGAGAAAAGGTGAAGAAAACACGAAGACTGACAGAACAGAAATAGGAAATAGAAACTAAACATGATAAAAGATAAATTGAAAATGTACAGCTCTTAAGCATGTTATTCAAACTTAGCAACTTTAAGAGGTGTGGACTTCAATTGCCGGAATGCCCCATATGGTGCTGGAGGGAGAATTCTAGGTATTGAAGTTCTAGCATGTTAAAATTGCCAAGTTTTAAAAAAAACAGCTCAATAGAGAGCGAAAATAAAAAACATATAGGAATTAAGATCAGAGAAATAGACAAATCAGTAATAAATATATTAGAGATATAGAATAGAAAGTTGTGAATCTAGTGAAATTTAATATTAAAGAATTTAGTATGGATGAAGAGCTTATAGAAAACAGATATTTGAAATAGAAAATAGTTTTATTGCAATTAATTTCTGAACTTCTTGAAGACATTTATAAGGTTTTTTTTTGTTTGTTTTCTTTCTTTTTCTTAAAAAAACACTCCAGTCACTAAAGGGAGATACAAAAACCCAACCAACTACTCAAGTTTCCCATGCTTTATAGTATAATAGCATACTACTATGGTTAAAAAACTATACTATAGTGGTTAAAATAAATAAATAAAAAGGAAGCCATGGATGTTTTTTATGTCTGATGCAAGTAATGGGGGAGGTGGGAGTGGGAGGCACTGTTCTATGCCGACTGGCAATCACTCGGGGGAGAGCCTTTTCTGTAGCTGCTCTGGCTCTGTGGAACGAGCTACTAGCAGAGATCCGGACCCTCCCCACCCTTGCGACCTTCCAAAAAGCCACCAAAACCTGGCTGTTCCGGCAGGCCTGGGGTTGCTGATTCAACCCCCAATTAAACCGGATGTATGTTGTGTTTTTAAATTGTTTGTATTGTTTGTATTCTCCCCCTCTGTGTTATTTTATTTCATTCGTATTTGTAAGCCGCCCTGAGTCCCCCGGGATTGGGCGGCCTATAAACCCATTAAATTGCAAATTGTGAAATTAATAAACAGATGGAAGTTCAGTTACATTATCATGACTGCCACTTAACTATTCTGATAGTATCCTGCAGATACTAAGAATCTTGTTTTACTTGTACTGCAGAAACTCACCTGTAGAAGTTGCTATTTATTTATTTGATATTTGCTTGTCTGTCTGTCTGTCTACCTAGTCAATTCAAGACAGAAAACATACTTATTACTCCTGTTTCCTATATACCCTATACAACCATATGAAGTGAATTGGATTGAAAGAGAATGACTGACTGAAAATCACTCAGTCAGCTTTCATACCTAAGCACAGCTAGAATTCACAGTCTCCTATTTCCAGGCCATAACTTGAACCACTGCACCATCCTGGCTCTGTTCTTATAATGGCTATTCTAATTTGAACCCTACAGGAGCCCAATGTATATTCAATGTATTGGAGCCGAGGTGGCGCAGTGGTTAAATGCAGCACTGCAGGCTACTTCAGCTGACTGCAGTTCTGCAGTTCGGCTGTTCAAATCTCACCGGCTCAGGGTTGACTCAGCCTTCCATCCTTCCGAGGTGGGTAAAATGAGGACCCGGATTGTTGTTGGGGGCAATATGCTGACTCTGTAAACTGCTTAGAGAGGGCTGAAAGCCCTATGAAGCGGTATATAAGTCTAACTGCTATTTCTATTCTGATTTATTAAACAAGCTATTTTGATTATGTTTCTGTTTCTAACTTTTCTAACATTGCTGCAATTTTTGTGAATGACAGCAATAGCAATAGCAATAGCAGTAGACTTATATACCGCTTCATAGGCCTTTCAGGCCTCTCTAAGCGGTTTACAGAGAGTCAGCATATTGCCCCCAACAATCTGGGTCCTCATTTTACCCACCTCGGAAGGATGGAAGGCTGAGTCAACCCTGAGCCGGTGAAATTTGAACCGCTGAACTGCTGATCTAGCAGTAGCCTGCAGTGCTGCATTTAACCACTGCGCCACTGTCAGAAAAGTGACAGTGACAAATAATAATATAATTTCATATAATGATATTCTTCCATAAGTTTCTCGGCTCTAAAAGCCAAGATTAACATTTCTATGAAAACAGTTAAGAACCATTTAGCATCAAAGCCACAAAACACAAAGCAAAATTGGTAAGTGAGAAAGGCAGAAAAAAAGGAGCTGATCTTTGTGGGCAATCATTCTAGCTTTCAGTAATCATTCTTGTTTAGTCATACTCTGACATCTGCTGGGAGCCTAAAGGCGATTTCAAGCCTAACAGTTTAGCTAAATTATGCTCAGCCTGGTGTCCAGGAATGTCTTGCTGTGTTCTGACCCCATTAACATTTGTTTTAAAAAGTAGTTGGTGCTTCATTATAGATACATAAATTTTATACAGTGAGTTATACAGTGCAGTTGGATATGTTTTCTATCACAACATATTTAGGGATTTGTTTACTATTTAGCTTTTGTTATTTGTTATTTGTCATTAAAGTTATGATATAATCTAATAAATGAAATACCGGTAATACTAACAAATGTATTTTCTCCCTTTGGTTAATTTAATAATATGCTTTGTATTCATAGATTAAAAGGTATTACTCTTTATAGAGTAATACTGCCAGTGTTTAACATAAGAATCCTAATAATCAAAACTAATTGGATTCACATTGGCTAAAGTGGATAAATCAATGTTTTTCATATTTCCCCTCTGGGTTTTTATTTGTTTTCTTTTTAAAATAATTTTCATTTCTCCAACCCATATTAGACACATGCCCTTCTCAAATTAAGAGTTCTGATACAGTACTGGAAAAACAGTTAACTTTCACGTGGGGACTGCTTGGGGGAGTGTATGAGTATGCATGATTCGGAGGACCTGCCGGGAGATGTGGGGGCCATGGGGGTGGTTGAGGGGACTAGAGACACGGGAGAGGGTCGGGGTATTACGGTCGTAACAGGGAGGGGCAGATACGGCGGGGACTTTAGGGCAGGCCATTACCGGGGAAGGAGGGTTCGCTACATTACAGAGATCCCTCCTTCCGGCCCTAGGAGTCCCACTCCGAGACCAGATGGCGTAAGTAGTCAGGACCCTGGTCTCAGGCTGTTGTCGCTAAATGCCAGGTCTGTTGTACATAAAGCTCCTCTCGTCCGGGACTTAATTTTAGACGAGAGGGCAGACCTGGCATGTATTACTGAAACCTGGCTGGGCCCAGAGGGAGGAGTCCCCCTTGTAGAACTGTGCCCAGAAGGATTTCAGGTGCTGCATCAGCCGAGAGCCCAGGGAAGGGGTGGGGGTGTGGCCGCTGTTATCCGAGAGTCGTTAGTTCCTCGTAGGGTCCCTGCTCCGGAGATTGTCGGGTGTGAGTCTTTGCTGTTAAAGTTGGACCTCAAGGGTCAAGTGGGTCTGCTGTTAACGTACCTGCCTCCCAACAGCGTTGCAGCAGCCCTCCCCTTGCTCCTCGAGTCGGTAGCCGAGCTGGCAATTGAGTTCCCTAGGCTGATGGTCCTTCTCTCGGAGCAGTGGATTTGTGATCTTGGTCTGAGGGGGAACGACATCATACCCCTGTCGTGGTCAGACCACTGCCTACTGAGGCTCGACTTTCGGAGACCAAACCCCCACTGTAGGGAGGAGGAACCGACCAGGTGGTTCCGCCCCAGGCGCCTTATGGAACCGTCAAGGTTCCAGACAGAGCTTGGGGTTATTCCTGACACTTTCGCCCACAGTCCGGTGGAGACTCTGGTTGCTGCGTGGCACTCGGCAGCATCGGAGACCCTCGACCGGATTGCGCCACTGCGGCCCCTCCGAGGCGGCGGATCCCGGAGACCTCCTTGGTTCACCGAGGAACTCCGGGAGATGAAGCGCCGGAGGAGGTGCCTAGAGCACTGTTGGAGGTCCGATAAGTCCGAAGCGAACCGAGCAATGGTAACCACCTGCACCAAGGAATACACCAGGGCACTTAGGGCTGCAAAAAGATCCCATATAGCCACCTTGGTTGCGTCCGCTGAGTCCCGCCCAGCCGCCCTGTTTAGGATAACCCGCTCCCTACTGAACAAAAGGGAAGCGGGGGAACCCTTGCAGGGCAGAGCCGAAGACTATGCCCAATTCTTAGCGGACAAAATTACTCGGTTTCGGTCGGACTTGGACTCCACCCCTGCAGCTCCAGCCGAGGCACAGGAGGATCAATTTGAACAACTCTGGGTTGAGTTTCAGGACGTTACCCCCGGGGATGTGGACAAGGCCATGAGGGCTGTAAGTACCTCCACCTGCGTACTGGATCCGTGTCCCTCATGGTTAGTTACTAACTGCAGTGAGGTGACACGAGGCTGGATTCAGGCGGTTGTCACCGCCTCACTTCGGGAGGGGAACTTCCCCTTCGCACTGAAAGCGGCGGTGGTGAGACCCCTCCTGAAGAAGCCATCCTTGGATCCAGCTATCCTCAATAATTATCGTCCAGTCTCCAACCTCCCCTTTCTGGGGAAGGTTGTTGAGAAGGTGGTGGCCTTCCAGCTCCAGCGGTCCTTGGAGGAAGCAAACTACCTAGACCCCTTCCAGTCAGGCTTCAGACCCGGTTACAGCACAGAAACCGCTTTGGTCGCATTGATCGATGATCTCTGGAGGGCCAGAGATGGAGGACATTCCTCCATCCTGGTTCTCCTCGACCTCTCAGCGGCTTTCGATACCATCGACCATGGTATCCTTCTGCGACGACTGCGGGAGGTGGGAGTGGGAGGCACCGTGTTGCGGTGGTTCTCCTCCTACCTCTCGGACAGGTCGCAGTCGGTGTTAGTGGGGGGGCAGAGATCGTCCCCTAGGCCCCTAACTTATGGGGTGCCTCAGGGCTCGGTCTTATCCCCCCTACTATTCAACATCTACATGAAACCGCTGGGTGAGATCATTCGCAGGCACGGGATTAGATACCATCAATATGCGGACGATACTCAATTGTATCTGTCCGCCCCGTGCCAACTCAATGAAGCGGCAGACGTGATGAACCGCGGCCTCGAAGCTGTTATGGACTGGATGAGGGTTAACAAGCTCGTGCTCAACCCAGAAAAGACCGAGTGGCTGTTGTGTTTCCCTCCCAGAGATTCGACCAATATTCCATCACTCAGGCTGGGGGGTCAAATTTTATACCCCTCAGAGAGGGTTCGCAACTTGGGAGTCCTCCTGGACTCACAGCTATCGTTTGACCACCATTTAATGGCTGTGACCAGGGGGGCATTTGCCCAGGTTCGCCTGGTGCGCCAGTTGCGACCCTACCTGAATCGGGAGGCTCTCACAACAGTCACCCGGGCCCTTGTGACCTCTAGGCTGGAATACTGCAACGTGCTCTACATGGGGCTGCCCTTGAAGAGCATCCGGCGACTTCAGCTAGTACAGAATGCGGCCGCGCGAGTGATTGTGGGTGCACCTCGGTTCACCCGCATAACACCTATCCTCCGCGAGCTGCGCTGGCTACCTGTCGATCTCCGGATGCGCTTCAAGGTGCTATTAGTCACCCATAAAGCCCTACATGGCAGTGGATCTGGATACTTGAGAGACCGCCTTCTGCCAATTACATCCCTGCGACCAATAAGATCACATAGATTAGGCCTCCTCCGTATTCCATCGGCCAGCCAGTGTCGGCTGGCAACTACAAGGAGGAGGGCCTTCTCAGTAGTAGCCCCGACCCTTTGGAACGAGCTCCCCGTAGAGATTCGCACCCTCTCCACCGTCCAGGCCTTCCGCACAGCCCTGAAGAACTGGCTCGCCCGTCAGGCCTGGGGACAAGGATAGTTCCCCTCCCGAATGATGAATGTATGTTGTTTACTATTTTATTACATGTCTTATCTTAATGTCTGTATTCCCCTTCCCCGATTTTATGTGAGCCGCCCTGAGTCCCCTCAGGGAAAAGGGCGGCCTACAAATATTAATAAAATCTAAAATCTAAAAAAAAAGTTCTACAAAAAGATATCTACAGTAGTTAATCCTTCAAGGATCAATTTCTTTTTCCATTTAGGAAAAAAGATAAATCCTATTGCTTATTTAGTCAACATACTTAGTTTTAAAATGTTAGTGGAAGCTAACTAATATTTAACGGTACCTAAAATATTGTAGTTTGACTTCAATCTTCAATTTGATATAGAAATGTTTAATATTATTACTGCTAAATTTAAACTGCTGTGTATTAAAAAATGATAATCCTGAAATGTGATATTTATTTTTATTTACGCATTTCTCATTTCTGGGAAAACAGTTTCTATACTCTCACTGCAAAATTTTTTTTTAAATGTCATATTAGCAATCTGTAAATATCTAGTAAAATGAATGGATTTCATTGGGATTTCATTTCATTATAATGACAACCCTCTGATAGAAAATAGCTATATTCCGAACTATAATAGAGTGGAATATGCATGACTGAACAACAAGACCTATGAGGAAAGTATTGTCATCAAGGCTATTTTACATTTTGAATGGCTTCATGTTCTTTTCTTAAAAAAACAAAAAACAAATGGAAAGTGGACACACATACAGAGGAATCATGTTGATTCTAAGCTTTATATAGGTTGGAGAATATGGGCTTTCCATTGACAGAGTAATGCACTAAATAAAAAATACCCATTATTTATTTTGTGCAAGCTCTACTTCCCTGACTTTGTTCTATACCTGGATTCTACTTCTAACCGCTTCTCTAGCAAACATCTAGCATCCACATTAAAAATAAGATATCTACAAGCTTGGGAAAGATGGTTTAATGGTGGACAGGACAGCATGGTTTGAGGTCCTGAACAGAAAAGGTGATCACATGCTTCAAGATGTTGGGTGAAGAAGAAGAGAGCTGGCTTTATAATCTCTGTTTGGCCCCACCTCTCTGTTTCCTGTTCCTGTGTAAGAAATGTATTCTGATTGGTTGTCAGACTCCCATGGGACCATGCAGGGGCAACTCTCAAGGCTGTGTTTTGAGTCCAAGTTTGGTTGAGCATTTCTTCCCAGATGCCATGTGGTGAGTTTCTGTAAAAGGCTAATCCTAACTTTGTTATGTAAAATAGACTAGATCAGGCTTTAATGGCCCATTGAGAAAGGTTGGGGCTATTAAGAGTGAGTCTGTTTCCTGCCTAAAAGCATGTTTCTCCATTTCTTATCCAGGGAAATATAATCGTGACCCGACAATTGTGCGATAGACATATGCACGCTGACAAAATAGCGCCGATTAAAACGCGACGTCAAAATCGCGCCCAGAAATTTGTGATGATAAAATTACGACAACAAAAGTGTGATGACAAGCACAATAAAATCAAAAATTTTTTAGGGTTAGGGCTAGGGTTAGGGTTATAACGTACGTATAAGCGTCCCACTATGTTAAAGGTCAAGCACACTCACTGGGCTGTCTATAGTTTCTTGATGACGCGATTTTGTCGGCGCGCATTTGTCGGCGTGCTATTGTCGAAAATCAATTAGCGATTTTGACGGCGCTCATTTGTCCATCGCGGTTTTGACGGCGCTCATTTGTCTGTCACGGTTTTGTCGGTGAACCAAATATCATATCCCGCCTTTTCAATATTTCCTAGGATATTTCATTTTTTTCCTAGGAGAGCAATTGGGATTTAACTTTCTACAATAGAAAAGAATGCATAATTATCTATATTCATCTTACATACCTTTAATGATTTTTAAAGTTAAATGGGGAAGAAGAATGGGAATTGAACATGCAGTGCAAGAAGGACATAGCTTGAATCTTCCTTTCTTGCAGTTCTTTTTTGCTTAGTCCAATTACCAGTCAAGATAGATTCTTCACTCTCACAAAAATCTCAGTGATCGAACTGGCATATTAAAAATGGTGTCTTTGATTTTGGGGATAATTCATTCCATTCTCACAACCTAATCTTCACAAGCTTTCTAATGTCAGCTAGTGATATATTATAGAATTCAAATATACACTGCTAAGGCCATACTTAAACAGTTTGTTATACCCTTCAGGAATGCTTTCATTTAATCCTCAGCTTCTCTACATTTCCTGCTTCGAGCAAATTATTTCCTCTCATTGCATAAGAATTACTTCCCTAATAATAAAAATAATAAAAAGACAACTCTACAATCTATTTGCTCTTTATTTTTCAGGAACTAAGGAAGGGTGAGGTAAAAGAGGGATTCCCTGCAGAAATTGTTTGCTCATTTCCCCGTCCTTGTCCTGCAGAGAGAGATTGGAGAGAATGACATATTTCAAGGGAATACTGTAAGCTGTTGTATTGCACAAAGTTGACTGTGGGCTCTCTCATGATTGTATTGCTTTCAAAGTGAAGAAGAGCAAACAGATTACTTTATTTTAATCCCTTTCTCTCCAATCAATCTACTCTGCAAGGAGAAAAAAAAACAGGTCAGGCATAGGACAATGCATGTAGGAAATATTTTATTTATGATTGGTTGCTTTGCAACTTCAAGTTATGAAGAATCCCCAAAAAGAACCTATGAACTGGATTCAAAGTTTTCACATTGGCCCACATTTTTGGTGTTTGAGCATCCCTGAGCCATAGGAATATGATTTGCAATGTGTTTTTTTTTCCTGGAAACTGATAATTACTTCCAGCAAAACATGCCCATTATAGACAATGGGTTCATTTGATAACCATGAATTTGCTTAATGACCAAGGTGATTCAATTAACAACTGCCATAAAAATATCATAAAACAGTCATATGATGGTTTATCAACCTGACATACAATCTTAATTTCTGGCTCTATTACAGTCAGTAGTTGAGAACCAGCAATGGTGATAACTGACTGAGAGATGGTGCAAAAATAATAATTGATTATAAATGGGTTATAAAGTTATTTTTTTCAGACTTGTCATAACTTTGAATGGTTGCTGAATGAATGGTAACAAGGAGTATCTGTATTTTAGTTTCCTTATTTATGGAATATGCAATGAAGTTATTGGTTCTTTTATATGCCATGCTAAAATTTCAAACAGACAGCAAGATCCAACTGTAGAAAAATTTGAACAAAGCTCTAACTATATAGAACTTTACAAGTAGTCTTAAATTCACTTAAACCCTTTTAGAAACCTGAAATGACAGGAGGAATAAGGAGCTGTGAAAATTCCATTATCTTTCTTCTCTGGTTTTCATTTCCCCAGTAATCAGTCAACCTTCTATAGAATCCGATTTCACTGAGCTGTTTTCAGATTTCCTCTATCTTCCCCTCTACTTTAATATTTTTTTATACAAAATTGTTATACATTTCTGCACTTCAGAATTTTCATAAGCCTGTTGACATTTTCCTTGCATTTTGAGAATACAGGAATTCCCTGTTGGAAAACAAATTAACAAATTAATAGTTGGAATATATAAAACTGGAGGAAAAGATACTTGCATTATCCTAAATAAAATCAATGCACTTTTCAATGGAAAAGCATTCATTGCTTTCATTGGCATTTTTGGAAGTTCCACCACCACCTTGCCCCACACACCTGGCTGCGTTATCTTGGAATAATCCAACTGACAAAGTTCCATTGAGTTTTGGACTTTCTTCATAAGAACTTCAATTATGTCTGCATAAAAGCACCAAACACAACTGTATATTAAATCTATTAAAAGGTAATTTAACTAGGGGACCGAGGCTCATATACAGTATAGGTAATCCTTGACTTATGACTGCTCATTTAATGATGGTTCAAAGTTACGATAGCTTCAGAAAAAAATATTTATGATCTGTCCTTATACTTATAACCAGAGGTAGTATTCAGCAGGTTCTGACTAATTCTGGAGAACTGGTAGCAGAAATTTTGAGTAGTTTGGAGAACTGGTAAATACCACTCCTGACTGGTCCCACCCCCATCTATTTTCTGTCTCCCGAGGCCCAGCTGATCAAAAGTTATAATTATAAATTGAGGATTACCTGGTAGCTATTAGAATTTTCTGAATAATATATCTTTTTGAGTATACATATACATAGTCTGCCACCAAAGTATATGAAGACCATTAGGATTACTGTTCTTTGAGTTGTTTATTAGTTAGGATTTTTAGCTGAATCATAGAAGCTGATGCTCATCTATTATCCCAGAATCTGCCTATGTAAACCTCCATATTAAAAGAATCCCACTGAAAAATAGTGAGAATGTTGGTGAAAAAAATAGAATAGGGTAGAGTAGAGTAGAAAAGTAGAAATAGCTTAAAATACTCTCCTAACTATCTCCCTTAGAATAATATTTATTGATTCTGTCAGTGAAATTAAAAAAAAAAAACATAAAGGACTACATTGTTGGCCAGGAGAGCTCTTAATGGCCTAATCCTATGATAAGTAAATGATATATGCTTATTTTAATCAGTTATTAATCAGTTTTGCATTGATCTAGCAAATTTTATTGTTGCACTGTTTATGACATCTCTATGACATAGAAGCAGTTTAGAATGTTCCTCTTCTTAGTCCAACTCAAACCACAGGCTAGGAAAATTTGGAGAAGGATTGTTATCAGGGGTGAGTTCCTGCCAGTTCTAATCTCTTCTATAGAAGAGATTCCACAAATCTACAGTGCCGTTTAGAATTGGTTCCAGCTCCCTCCCGCGCCCAGGAGGAAATCTGGGAGTTGAGGTCCACAAGTCTTAAAGCTGTCAAGTTTGAACACTCCTGGGGGGGGGGTTCTAAAGGGTTAGGGGTGCCAAGGTGTTGTAACTTGACAGCTTTATGACTTGCCCACTTCAATGCCAGAGTTTTTGAACCAACATTTTGGTTGCCAAGCAAGAGCGTTGTTAAGTGAGTTTCACCACATTTTACAAGTTGGCCATGTCCACCCAGTCACATGACTGCCAAGTCACTTCCCCTCAGTCACATGGCTGGCAAGCCACTCCCACCCGGTCACATGGCCAGCAAGCCACTCCCACAAAGCAGGCCACACCTATATATATATATTTGTTTCTGATGGAAAACTGAGACACATATTTAACAAACAAAAAATGTGTAATAATTAAAACCAAAAGTTGTAACTTTTTAAGGTCACCTATTCTAAGCTGTTTTGATGTCAGATCTTACCATGTAGCAGATATGAACTACTTAGACCAGCTCACAAAAAGCCCAAGAGTTACAGGAAGTAATATTTATAAAAGAAACTAGGAACTCATAACCAAAAATTTTCAGATACTGCTGTATTCAAGAGTGTGCTTTATATTGAGAACAATGTTCATTTCCTTCCCACTCTTTGTGATGGCCTAACTGTCCCTTTCCTTTGAAGGAACTTGTCTTACTGCTATATTTGGTTTTATAATAGTTTTAATACATCATTTTTTAATATAAAAGGCTAACATGCAGTGCCATTACCTGAACAGGCTAGCAATCATTATTTGGAGACAGAAATGGTCATTTCTCTCTATTGATCCTCTCCTCAACAAGAAAGCAATTTGAGGTGCATTTTCTGCGGTGGTTTTTAAAGTAATCTTTTCCTCCTGTGTTGCCTCAAATGACCTTTGCCTAGCATACAGAAAAGTGTTGGTCAAAATCCAGGAGAAATCTTTCTTTTTCTTTATGCATTTAAATACTATTTTATTGCAATTTCTTTATTTTATTGTTGTGAGCTTCCCAAAATCAATGAGATTCGGTGGCATATAAGTTTAATAATGATGATAATTATTATTATTTATTATTTAATCGTTGTTATTATATACTTTATTCATTAAACATGAAATTCAGTCAACTGAACATTCAAAAATGTCTCACAAGTATCATTGACTGGTGCTAATGGTTGATACAGTTGCTGCTCCCGTCCTAGGTATCGACCAAGTACCTTTTTAAAGGTGACAATTGGTATCATTGTTACATATTTCATCCATAATTGCGTAGTTTTAATGGCCAGGTTGCGATATTTCATTATTTTTTCCAGTTCTTTTTCTTCAACTCTGGCATGTCCTGGTACTCAGATGTCAATAAATTGTATGTTTTGGTTTTTGACAACTGTGATATCTGGTGTGTTGTGTTCCAAATGATGATCCATCTATATTCGAAAGTCCCACAAGATCTTCACCTTCTCATTTTTGATAACTTTTTCCAGTTTATGTTCCCATGACTTTCTGGATAAAGGTAAATTGTGTTTTTTACATAATGACCAGTGGATTAAATTAGCAACTCGGTCATGTCTAGCTTTGTAGTCAGTTTGTGGGATTTTGCTGCATTTACATTATTTTGATTTCATTGCAAAGTCAGCTGTTTGGATTGTCAGTGGATTTTTGTAACTTTGCTTTCATGGCATTAGTTTGTAGTGCTTGTTCTTGACCAATGAATATTAAACCTTCCATTAAACCACAAACTTTTAAATATATACCACGCTTTACATCCACAAAGTTACAATGACGGGTTGTACCTGCCAAGAAGAATAGGGGCAGAGGCTACTGTAAATCCATCAAACTGTAGAAGAAGAAAAATGAAGTTTGAATGACTGCGTGAACTGCAAAAAGTACAGAAAAATTGCCACAGGTTGTGAAAACAGAGAACATGATAAAAACAACAGAAACAAAGGCAGAATATAAGGAAAAACAACTGGATGACAGATTAAATAGATGGAAAACCAAAGTTTTGCATGGACAACACTTGAAAAACATTGAAGGAAAATGTGATGAAAATCTTACATGCGTTTTGCTTAAGATGGGAACCATCAAGAAAGTTTTGACTTTCGTTGCAAAGTCAGCTGTTTGGATTGTCGGATTTTTGTATCTTTGCTTTCATGGTATTAGTTTGTAGTGCTTGTTCTTGACCAATGAATATTAAACCTTCCTTTTCTTTCTTGATGGTTCCCATCTTAAGACATGTTTTGTCTGATACTGTGTATTATAATCTGACAGACTATATAAATATTCCATGTAGCGTTTCATTCACATTATACTTGTTAACTCTTAATCCATCAATAAAGGGCTGGAATGGCATCAATTGAATATAAACACTGTTTTATGTGACTAAATAACACTCCCTAAATTCTGAGTTGCTTCTGACATGGCAAGTTCTGAGAAGCCACTTATTTGTGAACCTGTCGGCTTCAAAACAAACAATCCTGCTACTTTATGAAATAATTGATTGTTTTGTCAATATCACAGCATGGCCTCCCTGTCCTGTTTTCATAAGATAATATAATTGTAACTGAGAGAAAACTGCCAGATATAATCTTTTTGATCGTATTTATATTTAGGTATAAGAGATTTTAGGGAGGAAAAAAGTGGAAGACAATTGAAACATCAGCCAAGGAAATGTGCTGCCATTTTTATTTGCCAAGAAAAGGGGGGGGGGAGCCAAATAGTTTTCTTTATACGCGATAGCACTTCCTATTGTCAACAGAGTTTTAAAGGCTCTGCTTGCAGCGTCTATTTTGGACACCCATTGCAGACTTGGGTACCTTTCCAAAATAACTAACCATCAATTATAGGTATAACATAGCACTTTCTGAGGTTTGACATTGCAGTTTTCACACAGAGCAATTGAATCTGCCTGCAGACTTGAACACTGTCTGAATGATAATTACTTACATCCGGTGCCTGCTCTTTATAATCCATGAAGGTCAGAAAATATCTCTGTTTCACATCAAAATATCTTGTTATTTAGTGGCAAATTGAACCTGGTTTATTCCCTGCAGAGCATAAAAGAATCTAACAACAACAACAAGCAGCAGAAGAAACCAGATCTAGGGAGAAAACACTTATTAAACTTTATTTCCTACTTCAAGGACTCAGTTGAAATGCAGAGCAGCATAAGGAATTCCATTTTGTCTGTTGTTTTCTTTCTCCTTCCTGCCAAGAATACCATAATTGCCAATGAAACATTTCCCCACAATTCCAAAAATTTGAACATCCCTACATTAAAGAAACATAAAAATAGGCTACATCAAGAATCAAACAACTGACAAAAATAATGCAATTATATGCAAAACCTGAAAGCTCTTAAAAGAATGATAATTAAAAGATTAAAAATACATTCTAATGAACAGATGACTAGAAATATGAAACACGGTGGATCCATTCCTTGGGACTAATTCACCTAAGTTTTTATGTTACATAAAATGAAGGACAAAGTGGCATTTTTCTCTTTCCACAGTTTCATGAAAAAAGCTAGCCAAAAACCCATTGAGATTCATTTCAATCCTAGGATGAGATGCTTTGCCCATCAACTAAGGGGGGGCGGGGAATCACTTAGATAAAAGAACTCATGTGGCACATATATCTCTCTGGTTATTCTTCTTTGTGTAATAAGAGGGCTGTAATACAATAAAATGAGAATGCTGGTGTCAGATCAACTTTTGTTATGGACAAAGACCAGCATATGAAGGATGGTATCTTTTTGTTCACCTCCAGCCCCAGAAGTATCTTGACTTGTTGGAGTCAAACCTGTATCTTTGCTCATGACTTGCATTTCAGTTGATACCATCATACCAAATTTTATTCATTTTATTACTGAATCCAACATTTTGGAGGAAAGAGAAATCCACCTTATCTGCTTTATTTCTTCAGACTCTTCATTTTAATTTTTGTTCTACCCCAACTAGGGTACTGAAAGTAATGCAATTGAGGAAAAGTGCTTAGAAAGGAAAGCTCTAGCAGAACAGTTGGGTCTGAAATTTTATATCTGTATCTAGAGGTAGACCCAGTTCTGTCTCATCTCACGATGTGAAGTGATTACTAGATTCTACCTAAGACAGGAGGGGCATTGTTTGTTCATAGAATTCTGGTTCACAATCTGTGAAAGGCAAAATATGTTTTAAAATAATAATAGAAATATATCAGTTTATTTCAAATGGGATATCCCTGCTACCAAACTGAATGTTTTTCATTGGCTGCTAATATTTCCTACTTCATGGACATTTAGGTTTGGACTTACAGTTGTCTGGCACTAGCATTTAGGCTAGCATAAATGTTTTAGGTAAACTATAGGGTCATTGTTATTTTAAAAACAACATAGTCAGAGATTAACAGTTACAAGATGGAGGTTGGTTATTATTTGTTTTTTCTTAAAATATATATTATCCTCTACTTTGAAATAATGATACTTAATCTCAAGAAATGAATCTTACAATGGGGCAAGCAGCCTAAAAAATGTCGGGCTCCTTGCTGCTGTTATCCTATATCTTTAAATTGTCTCTCAAGCCCGCACAACAACATTGGCTATAAAAGCTGGACTGAGAAACAACTGGATGTGGTGTTGTTGGTGTGCATTCATGTGTTGGAAATAAAGCAGCCAACTGGAAATATTTTGTTTTCCCAATGGAATACTCACAAAGAATAGTAATTGGAGGAATAGTAGTCTTAGATGTTGTAGCAGTGGGGGGAGAATGGAATAATAATGAACAATAAGTATTAGCCTATGAATGCTTGAGTATGTTATCTACAGGACTGTGTTGTTGTGTTGGCTCTCTTGTGTTTTACAGCCTACTAAATTGGATAATTAAAAGAACCTGTGACAAACTAATGGACAAGACTCTAAACAGATGCTATAAATTGATTAAGTTCAGTATGCAACATTGCAATTCCACTGTAGGTTTTAAATATTTATTGTTGTGCTGAATCACAATTATCTAATTCTGTAGGGACACTGTAAATTGGCATTAGATACTGAGAATGAGCAAATGTATCTTGTTTATTATAAAATAAAATGTAGATTGGTTTATTAAAAAAAACTATATCTGACCTGGAAAAAAATTCTCCATTCTCCAAAGGAATATAAGCACATAAATGAACAGAATCCATTAAATAGTGGAGACCTATATATGCTCTGGTTCCAAGGTTGTTTGTACTGTATAAAATATATATTGAGATTCCAAAAAGAGTGCAGAGAACAAAGATGATTAGGGGACTGGAGTTGAAACATATGAATAATTGTTCCAGGAATTTGATATGTTTAGTTTAATGAAAACAAGGACCAGGGATGACAGGACACCAGTGTTTCAATATCTAAGGGAGACTGGTAGATCTATTTTCCAAAGTCAAGGGGAGAACCAGCCTGGAACTAAGGAGAAATTTGCCGACAGTTAGAGCAATCATTGACTTGCCTCCAGAAGTTGTGGGTGTTCCAATACTGGAGGTTTTAAAGAATAAATTGGACAACAATTTGTCTTAAATTTTATAGGGTTTTCTGCTTGAGGTTGGGTTAGAAGATTTCCAAGATCCGTTCCCTCTTATTCTGTCTCTTGTTTGATGGCTAATGTTTCTCATAATCTAACAGTTCAGTTTTCTTGTATAATCTCCCTCTTTTTTACACTGTGTACTGTAGAGATTATTCTTTTATTGGCACATTTCACATAATATCTAATGTGAGCATGCAATTTTGGTACCTCTACAACTCCTACTTCATCACTCAGTAGTTTTATTGACAATTAAAAATAATTTATCCTAAACTTGAATAAGAAAGTATTGTACAAATACTAAAGAATGGTCAAATCAGTTCCTATTACTGGAAATAATAATGAAATAAACATTCCCAAAGACAACATAACTTTAATGTAAATCTCATACAGGTATTAGGAGAATTAAATAAATAAGTATACTTCATATGTTGCATTTGCTAGCATTTGCTTTTCAAAGCGTAATCCTTTGCATTTTCCAGTGGAGTCAAGGGAGGGGTCACACGAGGGTATTGACACAGCCTGATTGGTCCATTAGATTGAGAGAAATTTCTTAACCTTCTGCCTTTCCTATTGGCTCCCAGTTTCCTCTCAGTCTCTTGGTCCAAACACTGTGTAGTTTGGCTCTCTAGGTAGGAAAATTGCTACAATTTATTGATTTTATTAGTTAATATTCTCTTGATAATTTGATTTGACCAATTGGGTACTTTAAATTCTAAATTGGTGGCTGCGCCCAAATGGACAGTTCACTGTCCTACGCGGTTGGGGAGAGCCCTGTGGGGCATTTCTTCATCTCCCTCTCTGCGGGCCAGGTGCCCTGGTCAAATCCCTGGGCCAGCAGGGTTGATGGGCCATCAAAGCAGCCTTGGGAGCTTGTAGTGCCGGCTGCAGCGCGCCTCAGTCACTGAGGGTAGACGATCGAACTGGTGAAGAGATTTTCGACGCCACCCAACAAAGCGCGCGAATCCCAGTAGCCAGACTCGCTTTGTTAGCCGGCAGACCGCCCTGCGCCGTACCTGCCTTAAATGGCCGCAGGACTTGCAGACAAATTTAAGAACATTTGTGGACCTTGAAGGTGTGTGGGTGAGCTGCGGCGATCTAAAGCACAAGCCGTAGCCGCCTGAAGACTGTAAGGCAGGTAAGAGGCTCCGGTGGCCATTTTGAAAACTGCCACATGTGGCAGGCCTAAGCGGCCGTGTGGGCTCATCTGGACATAGAATGGAGCAGACGGACAATTGTGGCATCAAAGCTCCCACTGCAGTCCTAATACCGTGTGAGAGCACATTCAAACTGGCTGGCATAGCAACTTCAAGGCTCCCGCAGGCCCAGGACCAAGCAAATTCACCAGGGGCCTTCTGGCAGACACGTGAGTGGGGTGATGGCAGCACGCTCTGATTGGCTCAGGCCACTTCTAACCTTTCCACGGAGGATAGGGAGGGCCACCCTGAACAGCCAAAGGCCAGGACCTTGGCTTCAAAGCCCGTGACAACTCAGAGGCTCTCTAGAGCGGCTGAGAAGGATGAGTTAAGGTGACAAACGGCCTTAGAGAAAACCATTGACAGGGCTGAGAAGAAGGCCCAATCAGTCAGGCCCAGGTCCAAGTCCAGGTCTCCCATTGAGCTCACTCTGGGTCATTCTTCCATGCCATGCAGGGGCTTCAGTCCCTCCTCTCCTTCTGTATCCCCCTCCAGATTACATAGGAGCTCCAGGAGGGCGGTGCCCCCTTCCCTTCCAGAATCTCCTGATCCAGTAGGGGCAGAAGCACAGATCCCCTGGAGGGTTCTTCCAGATCTTTCCATCCCACTAGGGGCCTGGCCGCACAAGACTTAGACAGGTGCCAGGAGGACATGGAGGATCTAGATCACCTCCCTGAAAGCATAAAAAGACTAATTTCTGCAGCCATATCTCGTGGCATTGCCCAAAGAGATAGGGCTCCCATCTACAGCAGGCCCCATACCTACCATAGGTCTCAGCCTAGAGCCTCCTCCCCTTCCCTGGTCAGCAAGGACTCCACTCGGGGGGAGGACAACCACAATGATATTGGGTTCTCAGAGGATGAGGACTCCGCTCCTCCAGACTCCCCCTCCTCCTCGAGTCTCCTTCCTCCGGCTATGTTCAAACCTCCAGGAATCTGGAATGCCGCCGCCTGATGGATCTCACTGTAAATCATCTTCTTGAGATAAGGGCAGTGGAGGAGGTTCTGACCTTGGAATGCAGACAGGGTCACTACTCCAACCTGTTTGTGGTCCCAAAGAGTTCGAGGGGTTGGAGGGTTATTCTGGACCTCAAACGCCTAAACCAGTACCTGGTTTACAGATGTTTCAAAATGTCATCCCTCAAATCCATCCTCCAGAGCATCCGTCGGGGGGATTATCTGGCTTTGGTGGACCTAACAGAGGCCTACCTCCACATTATCATACTTCAGTCCCATCGCAAATACCTTCATTTCTCCCATGGGGAACATCATTATCAATACCGGGCCCTTCCCTTCGGCCTGGCCTCAGCCCCCTGCACATTCACGAAGGTCCTGGCAGCATTGGTGGCTCACCTGTGATCGGTGCCGGTGAGCTCCAATGCTACCTAGATGACATCTTAGTTCAAGCAGGTTCCGTTTCCAAGGCAAGGTCCGATCTCTGTGTCACCATCCACTGCCTCCAGTCCCTGGGATTCTCAGTCAACTTCCCCAAAAGTCACCTATCTCCATCCACTCAGATTCTTCATCTAGGGACAGTCATAAACTCAGTGACAAGGATCGTGCAGCTCTCCCCGGACTGCCTAGTCAGCCTCCACCAACTGGTAGCCACGATCCGCAAAAAATGGTCAGTTTCCATCCTGACCTTGTCTCAGCTACTTGGCAAGATGGTCTCTTGTATTGGGGTAGTTCCCTGGGCCCGTCTCCACCTGCGACCACTCCAGTGGGCCCTGATCCCATTCCAGAAGAAGAAGATGAGCAACTCCCTACAATCGCTCCACCTCCCAGCAGACGTACGGGCATCCCTTCTGTGGTGGTTGTCACAATATAAATTGGCTGGAGCTGAAGGCAGCGCGACTGGCCCTTCGACACTTCAGACAACATCTGTGGGACCAGCATGTCCTCCTCCTGAGGGACAATGTCGCCACAAAGGCCCATGTGAACCATCGGGGGGAACTCACTCCCGAGCCCTTTTGCTGGAGGCCCTGAAGCTCGGCTCTTGGGCAGAGATACATTTGTCATCACTAGTGGTGGAGCACATGTTGGGGGAGGCCAATCATCAGGCAGACTGGCTGAGATGGGCAACTCTGGACAATGGTGAGTGGCAGCTGGTTCCCAAACTGTTTCAGAAGATCTGCTTAAAATTGTGGCACCCTGCAAGTGGACTTGTTTGCCACTCCCAAAAATTCGCAACTGCCACGGTTCTTCTCCCGGTTCCACACTCCCACCATAGAGGGCCCGGATGCCCTCAGGAGCAGATGGCCTCCGGGTCTCCTTTATGCTTTCCCTCCCATTCCCCTTATCCCGGGGTCCATCAGGAAGATAGTGACAGAGAGGGCCCTCATCATCATGCTCGCCCCATACTGGCCCAGGAGACCATGGTTTGCAGACTTAGTCCAACTGTCAGTGTCCCAGCCATGGAGAATTTCTCAGGAGTAAATCGCCTTGTGTCAGGGAGTCCTGGTCCACCCAGAGCCCCAGTGGCTCCACTTGACCACCTGGCACTTGAGAGGCACCTCCTGAGGAAGGTGAACCTCTCCTTCGGGGTCATAGTGATTATTGAGGCTTCCAGACAGCCTCCTACCACCAGGAACTATAATTCTACCTGGGCGGTGTTTGTCAAATGGTGCACCCCTCTCAGCCTCAACCCCTCTAGGGCCATGGTCCCAAACATTCTAGAGTTCCTGCAGAAAGGTTTAGAGGACGGCCTGTCCCATAACACCCTGTATTGACAGGTGGCTTCCTTGGCCACGGTTCTAGGGGGGAGGGATCTCACACTCTCTCACATTCTCACCTCATAAAGCATTTTCTCAAGGGGGTGGCTAATATCAGGCCTCCCCCGATCCATAGGTTTCCAACCTGGGATCTTCCCCTGGTCCTCCGGGCCCTAACAGGGGATCCGTTCGAACCTCTCCGGATGGTCCATATGCATCTGTTCACCTTTAAGGTGGCCTTTCTGGTGGCCATAACTTCGGCCAGATGTATCTTGGAGCTGGGCAGACTCTCATCCTAGGACGACCTCTGTCTTTTTCATCAGGACAGGGTGGTACTTCACCTGGACCACACCTTTCTCCCGAAGGTGAACACACCTTTCCATAGAGCGCAAGAAATTATTTTACCTAATTTTTGCCCGAATCCTTCGCATGAGCGGGAACATCTCTGGCACAGACTGGACATCCGCCGTGCACGCCACATTTATCTCAAATGGACAGAAGGGGTTTGTAAGTCTGAGGCCCTTTTCCTTTCTTTCCAACCGGGGTCTCTAGGGGCTAGGGTTTCCTCTGCCACCATTAGTAGGTGGCTATGATAGGCCGTAGTGATGGCTTATGAGGCCTCTTGTCAGGTTCCCCCAGCGGGTATTATGGCCCATTCCATAAGCAGCGATGCTACAACTGCGGCTTGGGCCACCAGGGCTCCATTTGAGGACATCTGTCGGGCAGTCACCTGGGCTTCCATGACACCCTTCATACGTCACTACCACCTAGATGCCTACGCTTTGGCTGAAGCGTCATTTGGTTGGAGGATCCTACAGTGGGTGGCGGCTGTCCCTCCCCCAGGGCCCCAGTCTTCCCTCCCTGGGACGTAGCTTACGTATGTCCTTCGCATGACCCCTCCCTCGACTCCACTAGAAAAAGAACATTGGTCTAACCTGAATGTGTCTTCAGTAGTAGAGGGAGGGGTCACATTCCCGCCTTAGTTGGTTAGACAGAGGCCGGGGGGAGGGCCGGGAGGTTCCCGGGTCTTCTTGTGTTTATTTTCAGATGCAGACATTCGCCATCGAAGAAACTGGGAGCCAATAGGAAAGGCAGAAGGTTAAGAAATTTATCTCAGTCTAATGGACCAATCAGGCTGTGTCAATATCCTCGCGTGACCCTTCCCTCTACTCCACTGAAAAGACATGTTCAAGTAAGACCAACATTCTTTTCTGAGCAAACAGGGATACAGTTGCAAGAATTTCAGCAATTCATGTATTTATCATTTAATATTTAAGAGACATGTTTTACAATAAAAAGAGAACAATTTCTCATAATATTCACTTAAATGTGAATTGGAAAAGTGTTGGCTCTCTTCAGTGAAAAGACAGGATCATGTAGATTGCGGGTGTCAAACTTGCGTTGTCACATTGCCATCACATGATGTTTCGAGACCTTTTTTTCCCTTTGCAGAGCTGGGGTGGGAGTGGCCTTTGTGTGATGCATCTGGCACACCAGCCACCAGGGTGACACTCCTGATGAAGATGGATATTTAGCTAATGGTATCTTTTATTAATCTGAAAATTAATCATTAAATTAAGAAATACAGAAATGATAATTAGAAAATCTGAGTAGGGAATATTTGCTCCCTCTCCTATCATGATTTCCAGGAAAATTTAAAGGTGGTTGTCTGATGTTTTAAGAATATCTGTTTGACAACCTAAAGATTTTTGAAAAGTTAAGCAAATCAATACTTCAGTGACACCATCAGGAAATATTGGGAAAAACTTTCTGAAAGAAGGCAGTGACCAATTAGTCCTGTTTTATATCAGAAAAACTACGTGGAGATGCTTCTTATAGTCATCAGAGATTAAATTAAATCTTTACTTTTTATTTTAACGGAAATTCTTTCTCACAAAAGAAATTGTCAAGAACATGCATTTTTCCTAAAATGTATCACAGGCCCAAAGGGTTAGCTATCGAGGCCCACTCTAATCCCATTAATTGTCAAACCTTTTCTCTCTCAACTGAAGCTCTTTGCACTTTTAAAAGTGTGTAGCTTTCATACAAAGTGTTTTAGCTCTAACTCCAACATAAATTCTGTCCCTCTTTACAAATGAACAACAGCAAAAAATATTTTGTTTGGTGCAAAATAAAGGTGAATCAGAGAGACCAAAAATTAGTGAGAACAGATCTAATAAAATCAACGGGACTTGAGCTGTTCAACAAATTCAATTTAATAGAACTAGATCCCCTTTTCTAAACTCAATTGGATATCCATCTCATAATAATCCCTAATGTGTTGTTTGATTTTATAATGTATTTGATTTTAGGTTAGCATCAGCCACTGCATTTCTTAACCATGATATGACCATAGGGCAAAATATCTAAGCAGTGTTTCTCAACCTTGGTGACTTTAAGTCCTGTGGACTTCAACTCCCAGAATCCCCCAGCCAGCATAGCGACTTCTGGGAGTTGAAGTCCACAGGACTTAAAGTCACCAAGGTTGAGAAACACTGATCTAAGGTAAGTCAATGGCTGACAACCCCGCAGGTATCCAAAACAGAGATGGCAAGACACCATCAACAAAGATATGTAAGCCGCATCCCTGCACTCTGGAGACCATGCAAAGTAGCATTCAATGATCTGAAAAGCAGACCCTGCACTTGCATGAATACACTAGGAAAAAGAAGAAGATTCTGAATCCTGTTTTTTGAGCTTGACCCAATCACACAATTGAATGAACCCTCCATCCTCCAAAGACATAGAAACACACACACACACACACACACACACACAATCAGATACCCTTTTGATTTTCTCAGTAGTATAGTTCGCCTTTAGTATAGTTCACCTCAGGAATACAATCCACCTTTAAACTAGTTTTTAATTCAGTATCCTCCACTGTTACAATTCTTTGGACAAATGGAAAAAGATCCCCAGTGACATGATTCTCTGATATCAGTTTTATATGGCTAGCTCACTCATCTATGATTGCTAAAAAAAAACAACACTAAAAGATATCTATAGTAGCAAAGACTACCAGTCTTTTCTCTTTCTCATTACAAACCTCAACAAAGATAAAACAATATTTTTAAGTTCATTAACTTTTTTATATGACTTATTCATGAATTAAATGACGAAATGCTTAATAGAATTTGGCTACCAATGTTTTTTTTTTTTTAGTAAAAACTAAAAACAGAAATATAAATACAGTTTTAAAATGATATGTATGTTCATGTATATGCATTTGTGCTTATTTCTAGTTTCTTGGGACATGAATTACTTTTTTCCCCAAAGGACATGTTTTGCTAAAATACATAAGCAGCTTAATTTTTGTTGTTCTTTTGACTTTCATAAATGAAACTGCATACACCAAATTCAAGACTAGGGATCTGTCTACCTATAAAATCCCATTAACAAATCTGTTTGTTTCCCCACCCTTAAAATTTATTGTGAATAGCTCATACACAAATTGAAGGGGGGGAAATTAAAAGAAGTGAACCAAAAAGGTCTGTGCTACTTCCAACTATTGAGACCCATAGCAACAATAAAAATAAATAAAATACTCAAAAATATACATAGAAAAGAAGAATGCCTTTGTGCATATCTAAGCCTGTGGCGACTCTTTTGTCCCTATGCCAAGTGCTATCTATTAATCTGTACAGAGCCTAGGAAAAAATCAGGGTGAGATTTTCTTCTTCTCAATTCAGATATCAATGTGAGTTGGAAATGAATGTATGAAATGTTACAATTGTTATTTCTTTGATATGTGTTTACTTCTATATGTTTAAACATTTAAATGTGTCTGCTGAGTGTTAGAATATTATCAGTAGCTTTAGTGGCAATAACTTGACTCTTGAAGAATAACTATAACATTCAAATGGAAGTGAGAGATGTGAAAACAAGATTTAAAAGGGATAATTATTTGATTGCCTTTCTTTCATTTTCTTCAGCCATAAAGGTATTATTGTGCATCACTCAGATACCATTGCTAAGATGGAAGACTATATAGTGTATATATTAATAATAAATACATAAAATAAATAAATTACAAACAGCTATACTTTTGATATCTCTGTGTGTGTGTGTGTTTGTGTGAAAACATGTCCTTCCATGAATTAATAAAATGGAAACTTCTATTTTTATAGAAATAAAGGTTGAGTTTAGTGAAGCCCAATATATAGGGGCTAGCTGTTTTCAGCAATTTCCCCTCCAATCAATACCCATCTTCCCATCTTATCAAAGAAGATCCTTTGTCCATTCACGGCAGATTTTGAAGGACAGCAGAGGAATGAAACAGGAAAAAAGAGGTGAAATCTAAGATTATCCTGCAATTTCAGCAGAATGTTTTCTTCTTCTAGCATCATATTTAAAGAGTTAAAGTAAATCCAGGAGTACTTTATTTGAGTCAAGATTACAGTACATATTTTCTTTCTATACATATAACTTAAAAAAAAAAAGAGACATTTTTTTCTATTTGTTCCATTTCCTTCCCCAAGGTGGGAGAGTTGAATAGCAACAATTCCAGATTACTAACAGCTTGCATTTGAAAATGTACTCTTCCAATCTGTTGGCAATGTACAAACACCTTCCCACTTTCTAAGCTTTATTCATATGTGTGTTTACTATCAACTTCCGAATAGAAGCCAAGCAAACTTGCTTGAAGATTTTCGGAATATCTGTAAAGCTGGATTTGGGAAGAAAACATGACTGGAACTATCTTTCCCCTCCGATTCCATGATAGTTCCAATCATGTTCAACTTCCTCAAAGATTTGTTTTTCCAATACAGTATCTCATCTCTCCTCTCCTCTCTCTCCTCTCCTCCTCCTCCCCCCCTCTCTCTTTCTTTTAAAAAGAAACTTGAATCCTTAGGACTGTAATAGAAATAAACAGGTAGAAAACAAGAACAGATGGACTAAAAGTCTGCAGAGATTCTCAGCCATCCAGGTCATGGCTGTCTCAAAGGTGCTTTCTCAGGAGGCAACTGGACTTTCTTGTTTTTTTTCCTTTGAAGATGTTTTGCTTCTCATCCAAGAAACTTCTTCAGCTCTGACAAGATAGTGGGGAATGGAAGGATTTATATTCCTTGCTGACAGCTGGTCATTTGCATCCTTTTACAGGGTCATTGAAGCACTTGGAGATTTACCTATTTCCTCAGGGTTATATGAGTAGTGTTCCTGGTTCCTGTAGTCTGCAATGTTTCCTCTGGAAATCCATTCCTACTCCCACACCATTCAAAGGTAAGGTGACCAGATTTTCAGATTGGTAAAGAGGGACACCATTGACGGGGGGGGGGGCTTGACGGGGGGGGCTTGATTAAAAAAATTATATTTTGTCAAAAGGTCACACAAGGCGATTATATGACCCCAGGACACTGAAACCATCATAAATACAAATCTGTTGCCAAACATCAAAATTTTGATCACGTGACCATGAGGATGCTGCAACAGTTGCTAAGTGTGAAAAACGGTCGCTAAGTGTGACTAGAATAGAATAGAATAGAATAGTTTATTAGCCAAATGTGATTGGACACACAAGGAATTTGTCTTTGGTGAATATGCTCTCAGTGTATACAAAGAAAAATAAAATAGAATACATTCATCAGAAGCTACAACACTTAGTGATAGTCTCTCTCTCTCTCTCTCTCTCTCTCTCTCTCTCTCTTTCTCTCGCATGCACGCACACACGCGCGCGCGCACACACACACACACACACTCCTCCTCTGGATTCACTGGGCCATTTATAAATTCCCCCTCCTGCTGTGCACACCTTCACCCCCCCTCTCTCTCTCACACACACACACACACACACACACTCCTCCCTCTGGATTCACTGGGCCGTTTATAAATTCCCCCTCCTCTGCACAACTTCAGCCCTTCTCTCTCTCTCTCTCTCTCTCTCTCTCTCTCTCACACACACACACACACACACACACACACACACACACACACACTCCTCTGGATTCACTGGGCCATTTATAAATTTCCCCTCCTGCTGTGCACACCTTCAGCCTCTCTCTCTTTCTCTTTCTCTCTCTCTCTCTCTCTCTCTCTCTCTCCCTCTCTCTCTCTCTCACACACACACAAAAACACACACTCCTCCTTCTGGATTCACTGGGCCATTTATAAATTCCCCCTCCTGTGCATACCTTCAGCCTCTCTCTCTCTCTCTCTCTCTCTCACTCACTCTCTCTCTCACTCACACACACACACACACACACACACACACACACACACACACAAACTCTCCCCCTCTGGATTCACTGGGCCATTTATAAATTCCCCCTCCTGTGCAAACACTCCTTCAACCTTTCTCTCCCCTCTTTCTGGATTTGCTCTGAAGTTTTTAAAATTACCTCTTCTGTATAGAGACCAGGTTATCAGCCATGTGAGACATACACTGTGTTTCTATGGCACAGTAATCCCCTCCCTAAACAACACGCAATGCCAATTTAGAAGCCCCGAGCAGCCGAGGCAAAGCAGCAGTTCGGGGAGGGGGAGGGGCTGAGCTTGGACAGCCTCGGAGGCAGCCCAGTAGCTCCAAGAGAGAGAGGAAGAGAGGGGGGGAGGTAGGGGCTGCTCAAAGCAACAGAAGAAGAAAAAATCCATGAGGGAAGCCCGCAGTCTCCACATGGAGTAAAATCTTCTCCTCCCTCAGCCATTGGCAACAGCTCCCAAGGACGTGTGGGCGGGAATGCACTTGGCTTGAAGAATATACGCTCCCAGTTGCTAGGAGAGCCTCAAGGCGGCTGGAGGCTTTTTCATAACTTAAAAAAAAATCGGGACTTTTTAAAAAAAAACTGGGATGCAGGACAAATTGTTCAAAAGAGGGACTGTCCCGCTGAAATCAGGACGTCTGATCACCTTATTCAAAGGGTGTTCATCCCAAATTATATAGCTAAAAGTCTGTAGAGATTCTTAGTCATCCAGGTCATAGTTGTCCCAAAGGTGCTTTTTTATGAGGCATCTTGACTTGTTTTTTCTTTGAAGACATTTCATTTGTCATCCAAGAAGCTTCCTCACCTCTGACAGGACAGACATGGGTGACTGAGAATATCTACAGAGTTTTAGTTATATAATTTGGGATGAACACCCTTTGAATGGTATGGGAGTAGGAATGGATTTCCAGGGAGGAAAAATGCAGACTATAGGAAACAGGAACATTACTCAGGTGACCCTGAGGACACACATAAACCTCCAAGTGCTTCAATAACCGTCTAAAAGGACACAGATGATCAGTGTCTGCAAGGAAAATAAATCCTTCCATTTCCCACTATCCTGCCAATGCTGAAAAAGCTTTTTGGATGAAAAGCAAAATATCTTCAAAGAAAAAACAAGAAAGTCCAGTTGCCTCCTGAAAAAGCACCTTTGGGAAGGGATGGACTAATAAATATTTGAAATCTTCACATAATAATTATACAATTCTAAAGCTTGTTCTCATTCTGTTCTAACAAAATTAAGAGGACAAACTATAAGTTTAATAAGTATTTGACTCATGGCCTGGACAGAATGTAAGATATGGAAACATGGTTTGTTGCACTCAGAAAAGGAACAGAGGTCAGAGGAAAGTGAAGCACCAGAAACAGAACCAAAATAAGTAAAGCACCAAGATATAGTTCTAATAAATTGTGCAGAGATAAGGAGAAAAGATGATGGCATTATATTTTACTACTTTTGGTTTGCAATTAAACATGCAAAAACGTAATATACTTTCCACCAGTGGTGGGTTTCAAAAATTGTTTGAACCTATTCTGTGGGTGTGGCCTCCTTTGTGGGAGTGGCTTGCCGCCCATGTGACCAGATATGAAGATGCCAACAACACTTGTCAGAACCACCTTAAATTACCTCACACACAGCACTGGCATGCATAAGAATATGATGTAAACTTGTTTTTTAAAAGGCATCTTTGGTTTGCGTTAAAAAACTTCAATACACACAATGTTCTGATTGCACCACAAACGCAGTAGTCATCCTTATATTTCACGGAGGCACTGAGTTTTATAAATATGAGCATGATAGTGTAGAATAATCATATCCAAGGACCAGTGGTGGGTTTCAAAAAATTTTGGAACCTCTTCTGTAGGTGTGGCCTGCTTTCCGGGTTCACTGGTGGAACCTCTTCTAACTGGTGAGGTAGATTTGACGAACCGGTTCTATCAAATAGGTGAGAACTGGTAGGAACCCACCTCTGCTTTCCACACTCTAGATCAGCTTTTTTCTAAATTATCAGCGATGACATTGATAGTATTTTGTGGCAATACTTCTAATTAGCATTTGGGGGGAGAGTGTCATAGAGATCTTAGAAATTTAGATTCTGAACTCTGGTTAAATGGATGTTATTATTCATTATTTCCCTTACCTGATCATTTATGATGAGATCATGCCACAAGTATTGATGGAAAGTGAATAGGGGCTTGGCTCTTAAGTTATTTTCTTGCAGATGTGCTTCCAACTGTTATTACTCAAGTTGCTTTGTTTTTTTAAAAACTTGGATATTTTAAAATTCTTAACCATACCCTGGTTTTATCTTACTCCAATATTTTTTTTATATCTGGCATACTTTTCATCATTTTCTTTTCTCACATTATTTTGCTTTATCATATTTTATCCTGTGTTACATTGTTATGACCACTGGTTACAGCAATAAACTTATTTTATTGTATATTATTCCTTTACAATGTATAAGCAGGAGCAGATGTATTTAAAACAAACATAACTTTTTTGAGAATATAAGAAGCAATCTATAGGAGCAAGCTGTGTTATCGTATTTCAGTGGTGCAATTAGAGATCTCCAGGAGTCAGAAATAGCTCAGGAACTACGTATGGTCTGTGGTTGTTCTCCTTGCTGTATTCTAATATCTTGCCCACATACTTGTCTACATGAATAGAAATTATGTAAGCAATAGCAACAAGATCAACTATAGATCAAGAACAAATTTTAGTCCACATGGATGTGAGCAGTTTTATCTGCAAAGTATTTAAAAAACATGTAACAGCAAGTTATTTAAATATCAGGCTTGTAACCAGATGGTCCAGAAATAACTAGGTCATGAAAGTTACACAGTCTGGCATTATATTGATGCAATTGTACTAATTAATTATGTATAAATAGAGTTTGATAGAAATGAATCATCCCATTCAAGGTGCCATTTTAACATAGCAGTTTAATGCTAACAGTGATTTCCTTTAGGGTTGTAAGTTTTATAAAGCTTATGCAAATGCGTTTTCCTATCTTTAGGGACTCCTGCCCCATAACATTTCACATGAATCAGTGGTATGATGATTTTCTGAGTTCCTGTGTTCTAACTCATATTTTTGGCAAGAATTGCACAGATTTAAACATTATGATGGGATTGGAAAATTCTTTCTGGCTTGGACAGTTATTACTCTCAGTTTACTAAATTATCATAATTTCATATACTATAGCATTATATCTAGAATTCTGTTTCTTGTAACACAATTCTGTCCATGTTAACTTGACAAGATCTCAGAACTATTTGGCAAAAGTGTATCTTAACACCCAATTTAATCACCTGTTTTTTTCTAGGACCAGCAGCTAAGCCTGAGGTCTGAGAGACTTTTAGGCTAAAACAAGTGTAGAAGAACACTATTATATTTGTTTAAATTAAATAGAATTTATTCCATAGAATGGACAGTATTTTAAAATATTTTAAAACTAAGCCAGAAAGCTGATGAGAGTCAATTTATCAATGAAAAACCTTGGCAGGCAAAAAGGCCATTCTTGAACCCTCACATCACAGAATCAACTAAGTATTTCTCATGAGACATGTTTGTTTCGTGCAATTGTAGCTGTATGTCTCACAGTGTAGCTTTTATAAAACAGATCTAAACTAATCAAATAGCCAAGAATCTTTCAAGATTTCTTTCACTGATTAAGAATGAACTGTTGACTTTTTGTTATACTCTAGTTTTAACACAGTCTCACAGTCTCCTGATCCATGGTATTCGTTTTGTGGGTGGGTGTGCCTTCCAGAGATTGCCCAGATTAATTCCTGCACTTTTTTTTTTAAGTAAGATTTGGAAGTGGTTTGCCATTGCTTCTTTCCTAGAGCTAGAATGAATGATTGGCCTATTGTCAACTCATCTGGCTGTGTTCTTAAAATAGTATTAGAACTCATGGTCTCCCAGTTAATAGCACACTTTAACATCATCTCAACCGGCTATCTATTCATTGCTTAGATGTCACAGTCATCCTTGTTTTCTATCCCGAATAGAATCTGGCATCTTTAAGTCAGGATTTAAGTCAGGTCTCAACTAGTCTGCAAGATCTTTCCTCATGATCTGTTTTGATTTCTTTCAGAACTAAAGTTAAAGAACTAATTTCAGTTCTTTAAGCTTTTTGTTATGTTTACCTAAAGCAAGGCTACCAAACTCACGGTGCACAGGTCAAATGCATCATACGCAGGTCACTCCCATGTCCAGTTTACCGAAGGGAGAAAAGGTCATTATACATCACATGATGATGCCATGACAATGCAAATTTGGCACCCTAACCTAAGGAGTTCAAATTTGCTTACAAGCAACAAAGTTTTTCTGATTCTTAAGTGTCCATTGACTTCAAAGTTTTATTCCATATTTTGTGTTTTAAAGTTACCCATGCAACTACAATTTCTTTATTGTAATATGGGAGGGCATTCTTATGTGTGAGTTGTAGTTCTACAGCATTTTATGATGTGTCCAAGCAGGAAATTTGTTTATTCTTACTTTGAATGGATCTTCTGCTAATTATGAAAAAGTCTGAATCATTAACTGCAACAAAAGTTTATTTACTTTTTGGGGTGTTTCCTAATGCCATTATCTCTATGACAACATTATGACAGAAACTAGTCATTCTGAGATACCTAGAAAAATATTTGAACAAAAATAAATGAGAATAATAACCCTCCATGAAAAGACTCATCAACAAAAAAAAATATATATGGGGTGTCTGACAAAGACTGAAGCACTAAAATATACAGTAAAAAGCCAATTATCAAGAAAAGTTAAGAATTTAATCAAGAGAAAAAACTGTTACCTTTATCTTTTATCTTTTGTTGTCTCCAAACAATTACAAAATAAATTAGGATTTTTAGAAATTATTAAATAATTTTTTTCCCAGAAACTTAATTTCTACTACTGCTAATATAAACATATATGATCTGCCATATAAATGGAGGATCATACTTCATGGTAGTACTTAGCTTTTTGATATGTTATTTTACTGAATAATGTAAATTTGATACTTTATTTTAAACTACATTTCAGTTTTGTTTCTCTTTTTAAAAAATTCATGACTTAAGTAAAAGTCATATATCAAATGAAGTATTTTTATAAATTTGGTTCAGTAGAATAAGAGATATAATTTAAATTCACATTTTTATCATATTATAGTTATATGGGAAAAATACTTTTCACAATAAAACTATTTTGATTCCTGTACAACTTTTCTTTCCAGCAATTTTCTGTCAACAGACGGACTTTTCAAGAATATGCAATGTGATTGTGGCATGGAAGTGTGCTGCTTATATAAATGCTATTTTCCCTGGCACCATTTGTTCTTAATGAATCTCCTCTAAGTCCAGCCAAAATTTCTGGAGCAAGTATTTCTGTTTCTGAATTGGCTATATTTTGTTACACAATTTTAATTATTTAAATGGATTCACAATGTGTTGGCTTACTTGAATGTGTTATCATTTGTTACAAGAATGACAGTATGTTGCAGGGCAAAGTTACCTTATTCTTACTATGAAACATTCTTCAGTACTTATCCAATGAGATGCTTTTCTTTCCTGGATTTTACCTCAAATGAAGACAGCCTTAAATTTAAAATAATTCTCATGTAAAGGAAGGACATACAGAAAATAAAATAGAAATAGACAAAATTCTAATGAAATGCTCAGTTCAGACAACTCCAGGTAAATCCTTTCCCATCCAGGCCCCTTAATAAATGTACATATTTAGCACCCACATATTTATGTCTGCATATAGATATGTGTAACAGTGGTGGGATTCAAAATTTTTTACAACTATTCTGTAGGCATGGTTTGGTTTGATGGGCATGGCAGGGAAGGATACTGTAAAATCTCCCCCCACTCCATGGAAAGTTACTGCAAAATCCCCATTCCCTCCCTATCAGCTGGGACTCAGGAGGCCGAGAATAGATGGGAATGAGGCCAATCATAGGTGGTATTTACCGCTTCTCTGAACTATTCAAAATTTCCGCTACTGGTTCTCTAGAACTGTTCAGAACCTGCTGAATACCATTTCTAATGTGTAAATATAAATTATAGAAACTCGTTTTTTTATACATGTTGACCACTACAATAAAAGGACAGAACAAGCATAAAAACTATAATTGAATTAATATGTACTGATTAAAATGCCTTTAAAATAAAGTACCACATTTTCTAAACTATTGATTCCCAACAGTTTTAACAAACCATTCTCTGTTCATATACAAAGCACTCACAAAGACAAATAAATCTTCACTTAATTTTTTGTTGGATTTCTTTCTTGTTATAGAAAAACCCATCTTGCTCATCCCTTTTACAGAATATGATAATATTAATGAGGCCATTATTCTACACTTTATGTATTTCCTTCATTGGAAGAATTACTTTTTAAATGACTGATTCTAGGTAGAACCTGCAAATATAAGATAACGTTTTATTTTAAAGATGATTGGTAGAAGGAAGAAATCATTTTCATATTGAATAAATATATGCATTCATTCAGTTATAAATACTGTACACAATTAATGTTGAAATATGTATTTTGCTTAAAATACTGTTTTATATTACTAAAAATATTTATTGGCAGATGCACAGTTGCTCATCTGGGAAACCTCTAACTACAAATTAGCTTAAGAATGAGAGTGTTCTTAGTAACTACTATCAGCAAGTTTAGTCATACCATGCTTGTAGTGGGCATCCTTGATCTGTCTGTATCACTCAGCAGTTTCAGAGTTACAGCTCTGAACTTTGGCCTTGAGTTAAAAAAATAAAGGCATTCCTGTCAATTTTAATCCACTAGCGATTGCCAACTAGAGAACAGCATCTCTGTTTCAAGGCTATTGAGCCAGAATTTCTGCAGACATTTTTGTACTCATGTGGCCAGCATGACATCACAGAGCACTGTTATCTTTCCACCCAAATGGTATCTATATCTCTACTCGCAATTCTATGCTTTCAAACTGCTAGTTATGCAGGAACTGGAGCAACAACGGAAGCATTCATTGTACGGATCTTGAACCTGGACTGCTGGTTTTCCAGCCAACAAGCCCAGCATCTTAACTGCTGAACCACCATATAACCTTGAGGATCTGAATTAATTGAACCACTAGTTTAGAAACCTAATCTGTTCACATCTATTGATAAAGAACAACAAGAAATCAGAATTTTTTTCTTCTTGCCTTCCAGGAAAACTTTCCAACAACGAGAAAACCAGTTGGGCAGTAAAGAAATATTTCATTTATTATTTATTGGCTAAAACGCCCTTTATAGCTAAGTATAAATCTAAAATGTAACATAAGGTAAAACAGTTTAACAAACAATATATTTTATAAATATTACGCAAAACCCCTAAAGCTCAATTTATTGATGCGTCACTATAGCCATTGTTAAAAAGTCTGGCTCTTGCTTCAGTAATTTTACTGAGATACATACTCATGCCAGTGAGAATAAATTCTGCCCAATATTGAAAGAAATATAGAATTCGGACATATCTCATTGGAAACTTAACTTTGTCACTGCTACATATTTTCTAAATTTAACAGCATTAATCAAATTTAAGCAATAAAGATTCCAATATGTACAAGATAGTATGTCACATGGCAAATATAAACACTTACAATATGGATTCCTAAATTCTTGTAAACATTGCAAATTGGTAAAGATACAAGAACAGAAAAATTAAAAACCAAATAGCTTTGAAAAAAATTGTTTATTTTTTAACATGTATAAACAATAAGTGATAATACAGTAGAGATATTAATGTTAAGCTTAACCTAGTTTCTATTGATAAGCTTTCCTATGATGTGATCACATTAATAGTCCGGCTGCTTTAAAATACTTAGTTCTATTTTTTAAAAAACTATTTTTGTTGGATTGATCCATATATTAGTTTTATATTCACTAAAATGCTAGGTAAGCAAGATCTTAATTGTTTTAATGACATCATTCATTCTTTCAAAGTATATTTTAAAATTTTGAGACAATTACAGTAGTTTTATTTGTAGCCATTAAGTCTGTGGCTGCTTCTGAGTAGTATATGATTTTTGGTTTATCAGCATTTATAATTTAATGTTCTATGGACAAAATAGCTTATAGTATATTGAACACAGAATTATTGCTGATAGAGGGGAAAAATAAAATAAATGTAAATTTTTTTAGTATAAATTGTTTTGAATACATGTATTTTATTTATTATTTAACTTATTATTAAAATGTAAATTTATTTATATCCATCTATCTGTCTTGTGACTTTGGGTGACTTACAATCTGACAAAAAATATTATAAAACATTTAAACATCAAGAAAATAAATATTTTAAAATTAAAAAGAAATAGCTACCCATGTGGGCAATTCCTAGACATGCAATAGAAAATATGAACATAGTACAAAAACAGGATATAACTGGAATGATCTCCCCGTGGAGATTTGGACCCTCACCACCCTTCAGGCTTTCCGCAAAGCCGTCAAGACCTGGCTGTTCCGGCAGGCCTGGGGCTGATGAGTTCCCAGCCCCACTCGGATTGTTGCGACTGTTGAGGAGTTTTTTAATCTGTTTTTTTGTACTTGTTTTGTCTTGTTCGTTTTCTTTGTATTGCCCCCCTTCCCTATTAGTCCCCCTGGGAATAGGGCGGCATACAAGTTTAATAAACTATAACTAACTAACTAACTAACTATAATTACTTACAGACAGCTTCTTACCCTAGAAAGGGGTGTATTACAACTAAAATCCCTGGATGAATTAAAAGAGGAAAAGGTAATTCAAACATGGTTCCAGTATGGACAGCTACAGGCCAGGTGGAAAACAGATCAAAAGGTTGGTTTCATGCAAGTCGAGGATAACTTGTTTAAACAAATAAGAGATCAAAGTTTAATGCATATAAAGAGAATGTACAATGTATTAATAGAGATGGACTCCGAAACAGAATTAGTTAAAGACTGTATGATAAAGTGGGCTCAAAATATTGAAGAACCAATAATGTTGGATACATGTGAAAGGATTTGGGTCAGAAATGTAAAATTTATACAAGCCCAAAACTTGAGAGAAAACTTTTATAAGATGTTTTATAGATGGCATTTAGATCCTAAAAAGTTGGCTTCTATGTATCCAAATTTACAATCCAAATGTTGGAGATGTGATTCTCTTGACGATACATATTTTCATATATGGTGGACTTGCAAAAAGGTTAAGGCATTTTGGATAAAAATATGGTGGATGTTCTTTAAAAAAGGATAAAATTTACTCCCCAGTTATTTTTGTTAGGTATAATTACTGATTGTACAGCTGTTGAGATTAATTTGATTTTGCACTTAATAACTACAGCTAGATTGTTGGTGGCGCAATACTGGAAGAAGGAAGACTTGCCTACAATTCAAGAATGGACATTGAAAGTCACAAATTTAGCTGAGATGGCTAAAATATCTGCATATCTTAAGCATCACTCAAACAAGACGTGATCCGACAAAAGGGCGAATGACAAAACCGCGCCCGACTATACCGTGTCCTAAAACCGCGACGTCATCAATGCAGCAACAACAGCGCGGCGACAACAGCATGGAGACAGAAGGGCGTTTTACAACAGTGCGTCGACAGAAAGCCGATTTAACTTAAGGTAAGGGTTAGGTTTAGGTTTAAGGTTAGGGTTAGGGTTAGGGTTAGGGTCAGGGTTAGGTTTAGGGTTAGGTTTAGGGTTAGGTTTAGGGTTAGGTTTAGGGTTAGGTTTAGAAAGGTTTAGCGTTACATTTAGAGTTAGGTTTAGGGTTAGATTTAGCATTACATTTAGGGTTACGTTTAGGGTTAGTTTTAGGGTTAGGGTTAGTTTTACAGCGTGCTTCTGTCGCTGCGCTGTTGTTGGTGTGATTCAGCGCTCATTCGTTGGAGCACTTTAGAACACACGGTTTTGTCACCGCAGTTTAGTCGGGCGTGGTTTTGTCGTTCGCCCTTTTGTCGGTGAACCAAACGAGAGATATAAACGAGACTGGAAAAAATGGATTGATTGTATACAAAATAAATACGGGACTAAGAAATTCCAGATAGCTTATGATTAAGATCAGGAATGATATAAATTGTTTAGAGTTAACTTAGCAAGGAGGAGCTAAGTTCAATGTAAAGATGTTATCAATTTTCTATTCTTTTTTCCAATATGTTTTAGACTGTTTTTGTCAAAGATTTATACCGTGTATGGGTTCTGGGAAGTCGGGGGAGGGAAGGCTGGTGGGGGTTGGGGGGAGGGTGGGAAGGAGGGATGTATATTAGGTTTGACGAGAGGTGTTAGATTTTAATGTAATATGATTGCACATGTATACTGTCTTCTCTTATTTTTTCTTCAAAACTAGGATATGTTAAGTATATTGATATGGAAGCGGAAATACACCAATGAGAGGAAGAGTGGGGAACAGAAGGGAGAAGAAAGATGGGAAGAGAGGGATAGGAGAGAGGGTAAGGGTGGAAGATGAGGAGGATAAGGAGGAGTGGAAGGTAGAGAGAGGAGAAGGAGAAAGGAAGGGGAAGTAGAGTAGGAAAGGGTGATGAAGGGAAGGAAGAAAGGAGGTAGGAGAAAGGTAGAAGAAAGAGGTGTATGGAGAGCAGAAGAGCTAATAATGGGTTTTTATCTTTCTGGGCATTGATGACAAGAGGAAATGATGTAATTACTACGTAATACAATAGGATACTGGCTATGTATAGTATACATGTGATTGTATGTTATGAAAATGGAAAATAAAAAATATATGAATAACATTTTTGCATATTCTTCTGCGGAACCGAAACTGACTCCCACTTAATTGCATTTGAACTTTACCCCTGTATCCCCTCCCTTCTGTCTGCATCATAAATGACACCCACCAACAAGGTACTATGCAGGCTATGAACATGCACAATTCACACACCAGCTGTAGGAATATGAGACCTGACTCTGGCTAAAGGCAGGGACATGCAGTCACTAGAGGGAGGGGAGGTGTGGCCTCACCAATCATGAGGAAAAGGAAAGAATTTTAAAGAATTTTTTAAAAATAATTAAAGCCAAGGTAGTTGGTACCAGATTCACAGTGACTTGGAACAGTGCTTAGTGTTAACTATAGGAGGAGGCCAAAGAAATAGGGGCCTCCTGTGCCTAAGCAATTTTTCACCTTTTAAGAGTTAAGCAAGGGTTAACAAGCAAAAAATTTAGTATGCAAAGGAGGCACGTGTTCTCTCGCCTCCTGTAGAGGGCATTTTTAGAGGCTTTTTAGAGTTCTCTGGGAGCAACTAGCTCAGTCTGACTCAGAGCTCGCCTTTCATGAGGGGAGGGCAGGCAGGCAGAAGCAGAGTTGAAATTGTCTCTGAAACAGCTGGAAAAGGTGCGTGTGTGGGGAGGAGGGAGGAATTCAAAAAGTTTGATCAGAAGGCAGCAGGGGAAGGGGGGATATGGCCGAGGAGCTGCTTTCAAGCTTTTGGAAAATATATCCAATCCAACTTCTGTGTTTGTGTTTGTTTGAGAGTGAGAGAGGGATCCAATTTCTCTGTGTGCGTGTGTCTGTTTGAGAGAGGGGGGAGGAGGGAGAAAGGGAGGAAGGAGGGGGAGGGAGAAGAAAAAAAAATGGGAAAACCTATTTTGCAAGGGGGAAAAATGCTGTCGCTTTAAATTGGAACTAAGCATGCCTGGCTGTGGAATTCTGGGAGTTGAAGTCCACAAGTCTAAAAAGTGCCTCACCAGCCATAAAGCTGACCGCACGTCATTGGCTTAAGGTATGCATGGAATTCTCCTCCCTCTTCCTATGTCAATGATAGTAGTCATGGAAATGCTTTACAAGTTGACATCAGGCTCCTCTCACTTCCCGAAAGCGACCTGTGTGAAACAAAACAATTTGAATATAGGTGTATAACTTACGGATGCGCCCCCCTCAGGCTTGCCTGGATTTTCTGCATAGAATTTTGCTATAAGGTGATCAGTTGTAGGAATATGAGACCTGACTCTGGCCAAAGGTATGCATAGAATTCTCCTCCCGATTCCTATGTTAACAATAGTAGTCATGGAAATGCTTTACAAGTTGACACTACGTGGGCTCTCCATAAAGCCAGTTTTGAGTTCAGTTCAAAGTACATTTACCACTTTTAGGCAAGGCAGTAATTGAAAGTTAATTACAATGATTTAAAGTAAATATACTTTGTATAGTGTGTGCACATTGCCATGAATAACAAAAGAAAAATGTTAACATTTTAAATAAAAAAGTTTTTTCTAACTTCTGCCTTCTTTAGTTATTCTGATATAAACAAAAATAATGTTCTACATCAATGAGATAATTGTAGCAGAGTGAGGATGATAAGTTATATTTATTCCAGGCAATTAATATTAACTATTTTATTTCAAGCTGAAGCCATGTGTAAATGTTAAGATAGTCCATGTAGCTAGTATATAGCTAGTGTTTCTCACTTCCAATAATGATGAGTCCTGTTCCATCAGGGTTGTCAAACTTGTATTGTCATGGTGGTATCATGTGATGTATCAGAACTTTTCCCCCATTTGCTAAACCAGGTCTTTCACAGTAAGTTGTATTGTGTTGGGGGAGGGGTGCATGAAGGGAGGTTCAGCCAATCTCATTGTACATATGTTATACTCTGACAATAAAGATTTGAATTTGAATTTGGTGGGGATGTGGACAGCATGCAACACATATGGCTTGCTAGCCATGAGTTTGACACCCCTGAGTTACATCTTTATCATACATTATACAGGTTTAAAGACACTAGAAAGCTTGCATAGGGTGCCAAGAGAAGGGCACATGATATGACACAAATAGATCTATCATTCAGAATCTTACCATTGCTCTCAGCTGTGATCACAGGTCCTCTCATTCTCTGCTTAATTCTACCAAGTAATTGGATTGTCTGAGATTGTGGCTAGTAAATATGGTGTACTCTTCTCTTAATGTGTAATAACAAAAAGCTTGGATTCAGCCTTTATCTGATTAGGCAGTGTGCAAAATTGGAATCTTTTCTTAACTTATTTTTACCATATATTTTCTCCAAAGACATAGTAATGTTCACATTATTTTATGGGTCCTTTTAAATGCCATTCCCATTCCTTCCAGTAATTGTCAATAACTCAAACTAGCAGAACAATCCTTACACCTTTTGTGCTGTTAATAGGCCAATCAAAAAATAAACACTGCAGGAAAGGAATCTTTCTTTGTTAGGATATATGATTGAGTTTTTCAATGTAATTAGATTATATGACTAAAGTAATTATAATATTAAGAGCTTTGCCGTAAAAGTAAGAGAAGCAGTCTCAGGAATTGTGACAAGTAGAAAGTCATGATTTTAACTTTCCTGTGGCCTTTGTGTATTTTGGCAGGGGGGGATAAAAAGGATTTTCTAACTCGGAGCCAAGGCAACTGGGTGGAGAAACAAACCCCCAGAGAGGAAACTCCACATGGAACCCTTTATCCATCCCTCTCTCTCTCTTTTTCCCTTCCGTTCCTCTGATTGGCTGGTGGAGAACTGTTACTTGAGCCCAAAAGCCCAGGGTGAACATTGTTTCTCCCAAAAATCCATAAGGAAGGGCCTGGGACTAAAGAGGCAGGGTCCCATTGGCCGACACAAGCAGCTAGGATCCTAACAGAGGAAGCAAGAGGTTAATGGTTGGGGCGGAAACCTGGGTACAAAAAAGGAGTGGCGAAGGGTAGGAGGAGAACAGTTCCATTCCGCCTGTTTCCGCCACACCACAAATAATACTGCACTTGGGCTGCTGCTCCACAAACCTCCCACGTCATCCCTCAGTTGTACTTCTGCTGCACCCCTCATCTATGCCTAATTCTGTAGTTGGTTTGTGGTTCCCCCACCCAACACACACAGAATACTGGACTTGGGCTGCTGTTCCCTTCACCCCACAGTTGATCCTGCTGCTCCGCCCCAGCCCACACCTGATTGTAAGTTCAACTATTGCTCTTCCCCTAACCCCACACCTGATTGTGTAGTTGAGCTGCTGCACCATCCCACCCCACATGTGATCCTTCAGTTGGGCTACTTCCTCCTCTACCCCAAATGTGATCCCTCAGTTACGCTCGTGGTCTACCCCACTCCACACACAATACTGAGTTGGGCTGCTGCTTCCCTCACCTCCCCCAACTGAAAGATCACATGTGAGGTGGGATGGTGCAGCAACCCAACTACATGACCAGGTGTGGGGTTGGAGGAAGAGCAGTACTTGAACTTACAATCAGGTATGGGGTGGGAGGGAGCAGCCCAAAGATAGGATCAACTGTGTGGTGAAGGGAACAGCAGCCCAAATCAAGCATTATGTAAAGGTTGTGGGGGAATGCCATCCCCATTCCCTCCAGGAATTGTCAACTAACTCAAGCTTCCAGAACAATCCTCATTGTTAATTTGTGCTGTTAATAGGCCAATCAAAAGGTAAACACTGCAGGAAAGGAATCTTTCTTTGTTAGGATATATGATTGAGTTTTACAATGTAGTTAGATTACATGACTAAAGTAATAATAATATTAAGAGCTTTGGCGTAAAAGTAAGAGAAGGAGTCTGAGGAATTTTGACAATTACAAAGTCGTTATTTTAACTTTCCTGTGGCCATTGTGTATGTTGGCAGGTGGAATGCAAAGGATTTTCTAACTTGGACCCAAGGCAACTGGGTAGAGAAACAAACCCCCAGAGAGGAAACTCCACATGGAACCCTTTATCCATCCCTCTGTCTTTCTCCCTTCCCTTCCTCTGATTGGCTGGCGGACAACTGCCACCTGAGCCCAAAAGCCCAGGGTGAACATTGTTTCTCCCAAAAATCCATGAGGATGGGCCTGGGACTAAAGAGGCAGGGTCCCATTAGCCGACACAAGTAGCTAGGATCCTAACAGAGGAAGCAAGAGGTTAATGGCTGGGGCGGACACCAGGGTACAAAAAAGGGGTGGTGAAGTGTAGGAGGAGAACGGTCCCATTCCACCTGTTTCTGCCACACTACAAATAATACTGCACTTGGGCTGCTGCTCCCCAAACCTCCCACGTCATCCCTCAGTTGTAGTCCTGCTGCACCTCACCTATACCTGATTCTGTAGTTGGTTTGTGGTTCCCCCACCCAACACACACAGAACACTGGACTTGGGCTGCTGTTCCCTTCACCCCACAGTTGATCCTGCTGTTGGGTTGCTGCTCCGCCCCAGCCCACACCTGATTGTAAGTTCAACTATTGCTCTTTAAGTCTACACTTAAACCAATTAGTCTTGGCCTGCACCTGCTCAAATAGAATGCTCCTCTACCCAATGCCACACCTGATCATGCAGTTGGACTGCTGCTCCATCCGACCCCATATAGGATCCTGCAGTTGGGCTCCTGCTTCAGGTCTAGGACTGTCCTCCTCCTACCCTTTACTGCCCCTTTTTCACCCCCAGGTTTCTGCCCCCGGCCATTAACTGCCTGGTCATTCGGCTTATTCCTTGTTGTCTCATTTTGCTCTGGACCATCTCGGCATGCTCCCACCTGCCTTGGCCTGCTCCTGCGTGGTCATCTCTGCTTACTCCTGGTCATCTCATCTTCTTCTGGACCACTTCAGCATGCTCCTACCTGCCCCAGTCTGTTCCTGCCTGGTCATCTTGGCTTACTCCTGGTCGTCTATCTTCCTCTGGACCATCTCGGCATGCTCCCACCTGCCTCGGCCTTCTCCTGCCTGGTCAAGTCGGCTTCCTCCTGGTCATCCCACCTTGCTCTGGACAATCTCAGCATGTTCCTGATTTATCCTGTTCCTGGTTTCTCATCTCAATTATATCATACATTTCAGCTTGCACCCGTTCATCTCAGCCTGATTCCCACCACCCCACTTGTTTCTGCTTGCTCCCGCTCATCTGCCTGCTTCCACATGCCAGAATGAGAATGTTCTCATAGCCTTTGCCGCCCCTTTTTTGGCTTCAGGTTTCCGCCCACGGTCATTAACGTCTACCATCTCGCCTCCGGTGTTAGGATCCTAGCTGTTTGTGTCGGCCAATGGGACCCAGAATGTTTAGCCCAAGCCCTTCCTCAGACCCTTTTGGGCTTTAGGGCTCAGGAAACAGTTCACCTACAGCCAATCCAAGGAAGGGAAGGGAGAAAGAGAGAGAGAGGAAGGGAGAAAGTGTTCCATGTAAAGTTTCTTCTCCACAAAGAAACAAAATATTAGTGAGGCACCTTGACTCATAAGCATTCAAAAATGCATTTAGAAGAACAGCTTCAAAAAATCAAACAAGCAATCCAAAAAGAGGTACTTTGAGTCAACAGTCCAAAATATCAGATTCCATTTACTGTGTTTCCCCAAAATTATGACATGTCCTGATAATAAGGCCATGCCACATTTTTCTGGTGGGCAAAAATATAAGCCCTTCCCTGCAAATAAGCCCCCTGGACAACCCCACACCTCCAGCCAGGCTGAGCGCCTCTCCCCAACCTAGCGGTATCCCAAAGGTGCCAAGCCGCAGAAACCAGGGGGGAGGCAAAGGTGATCCCATTTCTTAGCGCCTTCGGGATACCGCTGGGCTGATGTGCAGCTCTGTGCCCAGTTGAAGAGGGGGGTTGTTGGGTGGCTGCTTTCTTGCAAGCAGGCTCCCAAAGTGCCGGGCACAGCCTCATGGGTGAATGGCTGTGTTGCACTGCCACAGCAGCACAGGACAGCAGCCATGAAGCGACCACACTCATGCACAGCCACCTGGCAAACCCCCTTTCCAGCCAGGCACAGCGCAATTCACTGACCTAAGGATATTGCCAAGTGGCAAGAGTGCCTTATTGCCGCCACCCAGCTTCCATGGTTTGGCACCTTCAAAATGGCAGTAAATGGTTCTCTGCACAGCTTGATGGGGGTTGCGCGAGCTGCTGTTTCGCTCTCGTTCAAGCACCTGCCAGCCTCACGATGTATGGCCCAGCTCTTTCCGCAGGGCCAGGGTGCTGCTGCCACTGCCACTGCCACCACATGGCTTTTTTGGCGGCTTCCAAACCAAGTCTTGCAACAGTGGCCGCTCTGGGCGTACTCTATATGGTTGTATGCTCTGCCGGCAGCTGGCCCACAACCATAGAGTGTACGCCCAGAGCGTAGGTGCGTGGCTCTGCAGAGAGAGCTGGGCCATGCATCGTGAGGCTGGCAGGCACATGAGGGAGAGTGGAACAGCCGTTCGCACACACACACCCAGCCAGGCAAAGCGCCATTTACTGCCATTTTGAAGGGGCCAAGCAGCGAGAGCCGGGTGGTGGTGAACAGGCGCTCATGTGGATTGGCAATACCCCTAGGTCAGTGAATGGCGCTGTGACCAGCTGGAAAGGGGGTTTGCTGGGTGGCTGCGCATGACTGCTGTGCTCTGCTGCTGCGACAGCGCAACACAGCCATTCGCCCATGAGGCTCTGCCTAGCTCTTTGGTAGTCTGCTCGCAAGAGAGCAACCGCCTGGCAACCCCAAAACAATAAACCCTCCCCTAATAATAAGGCCCAAGCCATTATTTTGTGTGCAAAAAGAAAATAAGACCCTGTCTTATTTTCAGGGAAACACGGTAGATTGAAGCAAATTCTCCAAAGGCAGCTATCAGATTCAAACAAACAAACAGTGACATAGGATGGAGTGCTTTGTTTTATTTTTTGAAGCTGTTCTCCTTCCCTCATTCCTTTATATCTGAGAGCATTTTTAAATGTTATGAGTCAAGGTGCCCCACTGATATTTTGTTTGTTTCTTTGTTTGTTTGTGGAAAGGAAACTCCAGACTTTCTCCCTCCCTCCCTCTTTCTTTCTCCCTTCCTTTCCTTGGATTGGCTGGCAGTGAACTGTCTCCTGAGCCCTAAAGCCCAGGGTGAACAGTGTTTCTCCCAAACGCCCATGAGGAAGGGCCTGGGACTAAAGAGGCAGGGTCCCATTGACCAACACAAACAGCTAGGATCCTAAGAGAGGGGGCAAAAGGTTAATGGCTGGGGTGGAAACCTGGGTACGAAAAAGGGGCGGCGAAAAGTGGGAGAACAGTCCCATTCCGCCTGTTTCCGCCACACCACAAATAATACTGCACTTGGGCTGCTGTTCCCCAAACCTCCCACGTCATACCTCAGTTGTACTCCTGCCGCACCTCACCTATGCCTGATTCTGTAGTGGGGCTGTGGTTCCCCCACCCAACACACACAGAACACTGGACTTGGGCTGCTGTTCCCTTCACCCCACAGTTGATCCTGCTGTTGGGTTGCTGCTCCACCCCAGCCCACACCTGATTGTAAGTTCAACTATTGCTCTTCCCCCAACCCCACACCTGATCGTGTAGTTACGCTCGTGGTAAACCCCAAAAAGGATTACTTACTATCCAAAACCTGATTCTGCAGTTGTTCTGCTTTTCCCACACTGAACACATGATCCTGCTTTGGGGCTACTGCTCTCCCTCCATTACACACCTGTTCATGCAGTTGGGCTGCTCCCTCCCAACCTACACCTGATTGTAAGTTAGACTACTGCTCTTCCCCCAACCCCACACTTGATTGTTTAGTTGGGCTGCTGCACCATCATACCCCACATGTGATCCTTCAGTTGGGCTCCTGCTTCCCGCTACCCCACATGTGATCCCTCAGTTACGCTCGTGGTCTACCCCACTCCACACACAATACTGAGTTGGGCTGCTGCTTCCCTCACCTCCCCCAACTGAAAGATCACATGTGAGGTGGGATGGTACAGCAACCCAACTACATGACCAGGTGTGGGGTTGGAGGAAGAGCAGTACTTGAACTTACAATCAGGTATGGGGTGGGAGGGAGCAGCCCAAAGATAGGATCAACTGTGTGGTGAAGGGAACAGCAGCCCAAATCAAGCATTATGTAAAGGTTGTGGGGGGAGGGGAGACAACAGCCCAACTACAGAATCACTTATATAGGGTGAGGTGCAGTAGGAACACTACCGAGGGATGATATGGGAGGTTTGGGGAGCAGCAGCCTAAGTGCAGAATCAATAGTGGTGCGGGATGAGCAGCAGCCCAACTGCATGATCAGGTGTGTGATTGAGGGAAAGCAGTAGCCCTACAGAAGGATTGTATCTTCAGTGGGAGAGAAGCAGCAGTCCAAATGCAGAGTTAGGTATGTGTTGGAGAATCAAGTTTTGGGTTAGGGTTAGGGTGGGTAATCCTTTTAAGTTCAACTACTGCTCTTCCCCCAACCCCACACCTGGTCTGTAGTTGGCTTGCTGAACCATCCCACCCTACATGTGATCCTTCAGTTGGGCTACTTTCTCCTCTACCTCAAACATGATCCCTCAGTTACGCTCGTGCTCTACCCCACTCCACACACAATACTGAGTTGTGCTGCTGCTTCCCCCACCTCCAGCGACTGAAGGATCACATGTGGGATGGGATGGTATAGCAGCCCAACTACACGATCAGATTTGGGGTTGGGGGAAGAGCAGTAGTCGAACTTACAATCAGGTGTAGGGTGGGAGGAAGCAGCAGCCCTAGTCCAGTATTATGTAGTTTGTGGGAGGGGAACAACAGCCCAACTACAAAATCAGGCATAGGGTGAGGTGCCATAGGAACACAACTGACGGGTGATATGGGAGGTTTGGGGAGCAGCAGCCTAAGTGCAGTATTATATGTAGTGTGGAAAGAAGCAGGAGCCCAACTGTAGGATTGTATATGTGGTGGGATGGAGCGGCAACTGAACTGCATGATCAGACGTGGCATTGGATGGAGCATTGTTCCAATTCTAGCAGGTGCAAGCCAAGACTAGTGAGTGTAAGTGGAGACAAAAAGGATTACCTACTATCCAAAACCTGATTCTGCAGTTGTTCTGCTTTTCCCAAACTGAACACAAGATCCTGCTGTGGGGCTACTGCTCTCCCTCCATCACACACCTGTTCATGCAGTTGGGTTGCTCTTCCCACACAACCCCACACCAGTGGTGGGTTTCAATTTTTTTTGAACCTATTCTCTAGGTGTGGCCTGTTTTGTGGGATTGGCTTGGCAATCATGTGACCCAGTGGGAGTGGCTTGGTGGGCGTGGTCACATTTGAAAATATTGTGAAACTCACTTAACAACACTTGCTTAGCAACCAAAATGTTGGGCTCAGTTTTGATCATGTTCTCTTTCCTTCCTTTCTTCCTTCCTTTCTATTTCTTTCTTTCTTCCTTCTTTCTTTCTTATGTCACTTTCTCTCTCTTTCGTTTGTTCTTTTTTCTTTCTTTCTTTCTTTCTTTCTTTCTTTCTTTTTTCGGCTGTTGGATAAGCCCACGTGGTATGCGCTCCCTTCTCTTTGACAGCTGCCTCATTTCCAATGGGGGGGGGATCCATGCAGAGGAAGATGTAAGGTTTGGCAATACGCTTAAGCCAAAAATGAATCAAAATGAAGACTTAAACAGGGGCTTGAAAAACAGACTCTATTCTCTGATCAAAATTAAAGTTCTGGGTAAGAAGTCCCAAACCCATGCACAAGAGACATGGGAGGAAAGTTCCACCAACACTGGATGATACTGTGTCCTTTCTTATACCCAAAAAAGTCTTTGTTCTTCGTATTCTAATTATTCTAAATTACTCTGGTCATATGTAACAAGTTGTAAAACTCAAGTCATATATCCTAACTTACTAATTACTCTAAATCACTCTAGTCATATAATCTAAATACATTGCAAAACTTCATCATATATCCTAATTTAGATTTACATCCTTCCTGCCAGGGTTTTGGTTTTGTTATCTTTGCCCTTCTCTGTTTGCTTAATTGCCCATTTGTCCCCTTATTAGCAGCACAAAAGGTGTGAGGATTGGTCTGGTATTTGAGCTAGAGCATAGTTATGTGCTGATTCCTGGAAGAGGCAGGGTGGCTTGTGAAGGATTCAGATCTTATCCCAGGAAGAATGCAATCGATTGCAGGCATATATTTTTACAGATGCTTAGAAGATAAGGTGACCAGATTTTCAGATTGGTAAAGAGGGACATAATTGACGGGGGGGGGGGGGCTTGAATATAAATTTTATATGGAGCAACAAAACTTACATGATCCCAGGACACTGAAACCATCATAAATACGAATCTGTTGACAAACATCAAAATTTTGACCACGTGACCATGAGGATGCTGTTGGGATGGCATGCTTTTTTATGGTATAAGGGAACTAAAGTGCATGGTTAATTTAGGAGGCACCATATAAGACAGGCTTTGTTATTAAACTGGGAGAAGGTTAAGAGGCTACACTATTCAAAAATTCCAGTCTGGATATCAACCATTGAAGCTTTTTCATATTCAATAACATACAAGAAGGAACAAACAGTTAGATATGCTGAGCTATTAAATACAGAGGGTGAACTCAAATCTATACAAGACTTGAAACAAGAAGGTATTGAAGTTAATTGGTATTCATATGTGCAAATACATTCTAGGTATAATGAAGATCAAAAAAAGGAGGGGTTTTATGATAAAATGACTGAATTAGATAAAATCTTAGCAGGTACCTATGAAAAGGTAATTTAAAAACTTTATGGCTACTTACTAGAGGTGAAACTCCATGAGGAACAAGTCAAAGAAACTATGTTAGCTTGGGGAAAAAACTTTGGACATGGGGTTGAATTAGAGAAATGGCAAAAACTGTGGACTCAAAACTATAAAATGACAATGTGAAATGCATATAAAGAGAATTTGTATAAGAGGTTTTACAGGTGGCATTTATCCCCATCGAGAATTGCAAGAATGTCCAAGAACAAATCCGAAAAATGTTGGAAATGTCATCAGATGCCAGGCACATACTACCACATGTGGTGGACTTGTACCAAAGCAAAAAAATATTGGACTAAAATCCACATGTGATTGGAGAAAATGATACATAAACACATAGATTTAAAACCGGAACTCTTTCTATTGGGAATAATACCAGAAACATACAACAAGGACTTGAAATATCTGATCGTAAATATCTTAATAGCTGCTAGAATCGTATTTGCCAAAAATTGGAAAAACGAGAAAGTACCATCTCAGGAGGAAACTATCCAGAAAATAATGGAATGTGCCGAAATGAGTAAGCTTACATTTGAAAATAGAGAACAAGAGGATGAGCAATATTATAAAGTGGTTAGATAAAAAAGAAGCTGGGAATGAAACTGTTTACTTATGTTGTAATAACTTTTTATCTTTTGTTTTTTTTATCTTTTCTGTTATGATATAGAGTACTACTTATATGATATATAAAGGACAGTAATGTTTTTTTAATGTATAAGAGTGGGATGATTTGAATACTTTGGTATAATTGTATGTAATGACCATTTCACATTAGAAAGATCTTTGTATATCAAACAGATTAATGATGATGTAAGGAATAACTGATATATACATGAATTGAAATACTTAACTGCTATATGGACGAATAATTAATAATGGGAAACCATTCTTGGAAGTCTGGATGATTGGAGACATTATAGTTAATTGAAAATATGAATGCTTTATTATAAACTAATGGGAATTCTTTGTCCCAATCTTCGCCTTTTCTCTTTAGAGATAGATGATACTATAATAGTTCAAAGACTTATTGTTATTTGATAGATAATTATGAATTTAAGGAAATAAGGATTGTTACAAATGAAATAATATTAATGGTAATCTGAATGTATAATGCTCATTGAGAGCGAAACATTTAGCTATGTTTAATGTAAACCAGTGATGTTAATCCTAAATTTAAGAATTGATGCACAAAAACCTGTAATCAAACGACATGCTTTTTTTTTTTTAATGTATATTTTATTATGTTTTCATTCTATACAATCACATATTCACTGTGCTTGATCAGGGCATATAACATTGAATAATAAACACGGCCCTCACTTATATAGAAAATGCCCCCTACAATACAAACCCAGTATACCACCTTGGCCTGCCATACACCCTCTTTCAACCCCCTCCAACTTTCATTCTTCCTTCTCACACACCCCTCTACGCCTACTTCCCCCCTTCTTTCTAACCCTATCACTCCCTCTCCATTCCCTCCCTCCCTTCTCCTCCTCCTCTCTCTCACCCTCTCCACCCTCCTTCTTCTTTCACTCGACTCTTTCCTTCGGTATCTATTACCTTCCAGTATATTCGGTTTGTACTATTTTCGCACTAACATTGAAAAGCCACAGTATACAAATACAATCATGGAATTTAACACATATTGTATTTCCCCCCTCCCCCCTCCCCCTAAATCCCCACCTCCCTTCCCTCCCCCCGACTTCCCAAAGACCATACGTGGTATAATTTTTGAACAATCACAGTCTGAAATATCTCTACATTGAACTCAGCTTCTTACTGTTACCCAAATTTTAAACAATTTAAATTATTACTGATACTAAGCATAAGCTATCTGGAGTTTTTTAGTCCCATATTTACTTTTTATGTAATCAATCCACTTTTTCCAGTCTCTTTTGTATCTCTCGTTTGAATGTTCTTTGAGATATGCTGAGATTTTGGCCATTTCGGCTAAGTTCATAACTTTCAAAGTCCATTCTTGAATTGTGGGTAAATCTTTCTTCTTCCAATACTGCGCCACCAAGAGTCTTGCTGCCGTTATTAAATACAGGATCAAATTAGTCTCTGCTACTGTAAAATCAATGCATATACCCAGTAAAAACAGCTGGGGGGTAAATTTTATCCTTCTTTTAAAGATGTTTTGCAGGATCCACCATATTTTTATCCAAAATGCCTTAACATTACGACATGTCCACCATATATGAAAATATGTAGCATCACAAGAACCACATCTCCAACATTTAGGTTGAACATTTGGATACATAGAGGCAAGCTTTTTAGGATCTAGGTGCCATCTATAAAACATCTTATAAAAATTTTCTCTCAAGTTTTGTGCTTGTGTAAATTTCACATTTCTTACCCAGATTCTTTCCCATGTTTCAAGCATTATTGGTTCCTTGACATTCTGAGCCCATTTTATCATACAATCCTTAATCAGTTCCTCCAAACGACATGCTTGATGAAATGGAGGAAAGTTGTTCTTTTTTTCCTCTCTTGCTTTGTTTTGTATGTGTTGTTTTGTTTAAAAAGAATAAAAATATATTTTTAAAAAAATTTTTTTTGATCACGTGACCATGAGGATGCTGCAATGGTCGCTAAGTGTGAAAATGGTCACTAAATGTGAAAAATGGTCATCAGTCACTTTTTTCAATGCCATTGTAACTTTGGTCACTAAGCCCATTATACCACCTTTCTTGTATTTTAAAATATTATTTTAAAATACATTAAAAAAATAAAAGAAAAAAACCCAGCTCACTTACCAGAAGGCAGGCACTCAAAGTCAATCCAGAAAGATGTAGATGTTAATACAAAGAACTGAGCAAATTAAAATGGTGAAATTAGTGCCAGAGTTCTTAAGTGAATAACTGCAGCTGATAAGTTAGTAACGTAAGTGAATCTGGTTTCCCCATTTGACTTTGTCAAAAGGTCACACAAGGCGATTACATAACCCCAGGACACTGAAACCATCATAAATACAAATCTGTTGCCAAACATCAAAATTTTGATCGTGTGACCATGAGCATGCTGCAATGGTCGCTAAGTGTGAAAATGGTCGCTAAGTGTGAAAAATGGCCATCAGTCACTTTTTTTCAATGCCATTGCAACTTTGGTCACTAAAATTATACCACCTTTCTTGCCACAGTTCTTAAGTAAATAACTGCAGCTGATATTTTGTATTTTGGATAGAATCTTTTTTTAAATAGTCTAAGACAATTTAAAAAAAGAATCCACACAGAATAAAACTATTTTAAAAAATCCTATGCACAATAAATAAAATATTATTTTAAAATACATTAAAAAAATAAAAGAAAAAAACCCAGCTCACTTACCAGAAGGCAGGCACTCAAAGTCAATCCAGAAAGATGTAGATGTTAATACAAAGAACTGAGCAAATTAAAATGGTGAAATTAGTGCCAGGGAAATATTTTTCAAAGAAACCTTGCCACCATTTTTCCCACATGAGCCGACCTCCAACTTCCGTGCCCCTCCCCTCTGAGAAATCCAGGAAGGAACAATCGCTACTTCTCTAGCCAAAGTATTTCTGGGAGCTCTATGGTACTGGGTCATCTTTTCTTATAAAAGTAAGTAAAAGGGGCGGGGGGGTTCCGTTTTCTTGCTTTAACGTTTTAATATCTTCAATGAAAGTACTGAGACAGAGAGGGTTAGACCATGTCTTTTGTCTTGCCCCAGTTAGGATTTCTTAAGCAAATCCACTGTGCTTTCAACATGAAGCCAGAAAATCGGGACTTTTTAAAAACGCCCCGGGACAGGGAACAAATTGTTAGAAATCGTGACTATCCCACCAAAATCGGGACGTCTGGTCACCTTATTAGAAGGAAAATACTTTCACAGCAGTATAACATATCTATATACTACAACAGAACAGATATCTAGAATAACAAGTTTCTACTTTAATGCTATTTGTATTTTTTGTATTTGTTTTGTATTTGTTTATTATTTATAGGCCGCCCTTTTCCCTGAGGGGACTCAGGGCGGCTCACAATTTATGGGGAGGGGAATACAAGACGAAACATGAGACAGTACATAAGTAAAAGTAGAACACAACATTCATTCATCATTCGGGTGGGGACGGATTAAAATCTTTATCCCCAGGCCTGACGGGATAGCCAGGTCTTGAGGGCTGTGCGGAAGGTCTGGACGGTGGTGAGGGTGCGAATCTCCATGGGGAGATCGTTCCAAAGGGTCGGAGCTACTACTGAAAAGGCTCTCCTCCGCGTAGAGATGGAACTCGGAGGAGGCCTAATCTGTGCGATCTGATAGGTCGTAGGGAGGTAATTGGCAGGAGGCGGTCTCTCAAGTACTCAGATCCACTACCATGGAGGGCTTTATGGGTGGTAAGTAGCACCTAGAAGCGCACTCGGAGGTCAACAGGTAGCCAGCGCAGCTCACGGAGGATAGGTGTTATGTGGGCAAACCGCGGTGCGCCCACAATCACTCGCGCGGCCGCATTCTGGACTAGCTGAAGCCGCCGGATGCTCTTCAAGGGCAGCCCCATGTAGAGCACGTTGCAGTATTCCATCCTAGAGGTCACAAGGGCCCGAGTGACCGTTGTGAGAGCCTCCCGGTTCAGGTAGGGTCGCAACTGGCGCACCAGGCGAACCTGGGCAAATGCCCCCCTGGTCACAGCCGACAGGTGGTGGTCAAAGGTCAGCTGTGGGTCCAGGAGGACTCCCAAGTTGCGAACCCTGTCTGAGGGGTGTAAAATTTGGCCCCCCAGCCTGAGTGATGGAACACTAGCCAAATTATTGGGAGGGAAACACAACAGCCACTCGGTCTTGTCCGGGTTGAGTACCAATTTGTTAGCTCTCATCCAGTCCCTAACGGCTTCGAGACCCCGGTTCATCATGTCCACCACTTCATTGAGTTGGCACGGGGCGGACAGATACAACTGGGTATCGTCCGCATATTGATGGTATCTTATCCCGTGCCTCCGAATGATCTCGCCCAGCGGTTTCATGTAGATGTTAAATAGTAGGGGGGATAAGACCAAACCCTGCGGCACCCCATATGTTAGGGGCCTAGGGGTCGATCTCTGCCCCCCAACCAACACCGACTGCGACCTGTCCGAGAGGTAGGAAGAGAACCACTGCAAAACAGTGCCTCCCACCCCCACCTCTCGCAGTCGTCACAGAAGGATACCATGGTCGATGGTATCGAAAGCCGCCGAGAGGTCAAGGAGAACCAGGATGGGCGCATAGCATCCATCCCTGGCTCTCCAGAGATCATCGGTCAATGCGACCAAAGCGGTTTCTGTGCTGTAACCAGGTCTGAAGCCGGACTGGAAGGGGTCAAGGTAACTAGCTTCCTCCAAGGACCGTTGAAGCTGGAAGGCCACCACCTTCTCAACATCCTTCCCAACAAAGGAGAGGTTGGAGACTGGGCGGTAATTGTTGAGAACGGCTGGAACCAAAGATGGTTTCTTCAGGAGGGGTCTCACCACCGCCTCTTTAAGTGCGGAGGGGAAGTGCCCCTCCCGAAGGGAGGCGGTAACGACCGCCTGGATCCAGCCTCGTGTCATCTCACTGCTGTTGGCAACCAGCCAGGAGGGACACGGGTCCAGTACACAGGTGGAGGCACTTACAGCTCTTATGGCCTTGTCCACATCCCCAGGGGCAACATCCTGAAACTCAACCCAGAGATGGTCTGCCAATTTATCCCCTTGTGCCTCGGCTGGGTCTGCAAAGGTGGAGTCCAAATCCGACCGAAACCGAGCAACTTTGTCCGCTAAGAACTGGACATAATCCTCAGCCCTACCCTGCAAGGGGTCCCCCGTATCCCTCCTATTTAGGAGGGAGCGAGTTATCCTAAACAGGGCAGCTGGGCGGGACTCAGCGGACGCAACCAAGGCGGCAATATACGTTCTTTTTGCTGTCCTCAGTGCCCTGATGTACTCCTTGGTGCAAGTTGTTAAGAGTGCTCGGTTCGATTCGGATTTATCGGACCTCCATAGGTGCTCTAGGCGTCTCCTCCGGCGCTTCCTCTCCCGGAGCTCCTCGGTAAACCAAGGAGGCCTCCGGGATCCACCGACCCGGAGGGGCCGTAGTGGCACAATCCGGTCAAGGGACTCCGATGCTGCCGAGTGCCAGGCAGCAACCAGAGTCTCCACCGAACTGTGGGCGAGAGTATCAGGAATAACCCCAAGCTCCGTCTGGAACCTCAAAGGGTCCATAAGTCGCCTGGGGCGGAACCACCTGGTCAGTTCCTCCTCCCTACAGTGGGGGTTTGGCCTCCAAAAGTCAAGCCTCAGTAGGCAGTGGTCTGACCACGACAGAGGTATGATCTCATTACCCCTCAGACCAAGATCGCAAGTCCACTGCTCCGAGAGGAATACAAGGTCGAGCATGTGACCCACTGAATGGGTTGGGCCCCGAATTACCTGGGTCAAGCCCATGGCCGTCATGGAAGCCATGAACTCCTGCGCCCCATCAGAGTGTTCACCGAGCGAAGGCAGATTGAAGTCCCCCAGGACCATAAGCCTGGGGAACTCAATTGCTAGCTCGGCTACTGACTCGAGGAGCAAGGGGAGGGCTGCTGCAATGCTGTTGGGAGGCAGGTACGTTAGCAGCAGACCCACTTGACCCTTGAGGTCCAACTTCACCAGCAGGGACTCACACCCGACAAGCTCCGGAGCAGGGATCCTACGAGGTGCTAAAGACTTCTGGATAACAATAGCCACACCGCCACCCCTTCCCTGGGCTCTCGGCTGATGAAGCACCTGAAATCCGTCTGGGCACATCTCTACGAGGGGGACTCCTCCCTCCGTGCCCAGCCAGGTTTCAGTAATACATGCCAGATCTGCCCTCTCGTCTAAAATTAAGTCCCGGACGAGGGAGGCCTTGTGAACAACAGACCTGGCATTTAGCGACAACAGCCTGAGACCAGGGTCCTGATTACTCGCGCCATCTGGCCTCGGAGTGGGACTCATAAGGCCGGAAGGATGGATCTCTGTGATGTAGCGAGCCCTCCTTCCCCAGTAATGGCGAGCCCTAAAGTCCCCGCCATATCTGCCCCTCCCTGTTTCGACCGTAATGCTCCGACCCACTCCCGTGGCCGTGGTCCCCCCAGTCACCCCGGTGACCCCCGCATTCCCCGGCAGGTCCTCCGAATCAAACATACTCAATCGCTCACACAAGCAGTCCTATAATACTTATTACTTGTATTACTATTGCCTTCAAAGGAAAAATGGCAAAAATGCCCAAAAGGGGACCTGTGCATTCTTGCCATGTGAACATGAAATTAAATTTCCAATCTTCTCTTCATTGTCCTTTTAAACTCTTACATTACAGAACTTTATCACCATAAATATTTAAATTCTTAGCGATTTATTCCTCTGCTTTCATTTGTGTCTGTGGAGCTTTGTCAAGTCTGGTGGCAGATCCAGCTGAGGAGAGTTTTTGGCTTCCTCTGAAAACACATCATTTAAAGTTATCTCTCCTCCCTTTTATCATTAGACAAGGGGAATAACAAACTATTCTTTAATTGCTATGTTTTTGAAGCAAGACTTTTCCACCTCCATTCAGAGGGAAAAGAAGAAAGCAGCCTCCTAACCTAACTCCCTCCTCTGCCACGGGTTTTCCAATGACCTAGAGATCATTGAGAAGAGCTGTATTCCCCAGGGGTTTAAGGAGGAAAACATGGGGGGGGGAGTGACTTGCTAACAAACTTTACTTTCCCTTTATCTCCTTCTGTCTCCTCTTTACATCGATCTGTTTAAATTGCCTTCGGTATTGGAGGTGGGGGGACACGACACAGAAAGTATTGCCATTTCAGTGACACTTTGTGGCAAGGACACACATTACTTGTGCCCTTTCCTGGTTTCTGTGTACAAAGAGACCAGCCTCAAAACGACTCTGAAAGCGGCAAGCATTGAACGGCAGCCACTTCCCTCTTCCAACAGCCTCCCACCCCTCTCCAGGAAAGTGGCTTTTGTCAGTTGTCTTTTGACACACCGGAGGGCCCAGCAGAGCCTGCCAGTCAAGCCTTCCCAATGTTAAGCAAGGGAAACATCTGTTGCTTCAGCAGAAAGGAAAGCAACTTCAGAGCTATGGCTGGCATCGGGCCGACAAAGACTTCCCACTGACCTCCCCCCCACCTCCGAGTTCCTGATAGATGGAATTATTTCAGCAACATCTCCCCACACCACGGCACCCCGCCTTCCCCTCGCACGTCACCTCCGCTCCGTTCTCCAGCAAGCCTCATGGGGTTTTTTTGCCTTTAGGAATAAGAATGTTTAAAAGGCTTTTTTTTTAATTTGGAAAAAAAGATGATGCAGGTTCTGCAAGACCGAATCTTGATCGCACGGCTATGCTTTTATTCCTCCAAATCAGTGATGTGCAGTGAGGTTTATGGATCGTGAGGCAGTCCTCTCCCCCGATACCCCACTGACTAAATCATTTTCTTTCACCCACCTGGGCTCTGACAGGCGGGCGAAAGAAAGCGCTTTAATCAGTGGTGTGCCGGGGGAGGGGTGGACTACTTCAATGCGCTCTACATGGGGCAGCCCTTGAAGAGTGTTTGGAGACTTCAGCTTGTCCAGAATGCAGCCGCGTGATTGTGGGTGCGCCTCGGTACACCCACGTTACACCTATCCTCTGCGAGCTGCACTGGCTGCCTATTAGTCTCCGGATATGCTTCAAGGTGCTAGTCGTCACTTATAAAGCCCTACATGGTATTGGACCTGGGTACTTGAGAGACCGCCTTCTGCCAATCACCTCCCATAGACCCATTAGATCCCACAGATTAGGCCTCCTCCGAATTCCATCTGCCGGCCAATGCCGGCTGTCGACCGCCCAGAGGAGGGCCTTCTCTGTGGCTGCTCCGGCCCTCTGGAACGATCACCCCGTGGAGATTCGGACCCTCACCACCCTTAAGGCTTTCCTTTCTGGTCTCAGGGATATCACAAAATCCCTGATAGACCCAAGGGATGGGCTTCAAGCCCACGGTAAACAGGCAGCCCCTAGGCTGATGAAATCGGGACGCTCCTTAGGAAGTGAAAAGAGAAAATGAGTCCATTAGGTGAGGTATTTTTTCTATTTTGTTAAAGATTGCCCAAAGAAATATTTCTTTAATTCTTTAAAGCCAAATTAGATCCTTAAACAAAAGAATTGAGCGGTGAAAATAATTCAAATGGGTTCACTGTGGAAAGGTTATTTTTCCTTTGTCTTTCTAACTATTTTTTGTTGATTGAAATGCTCATAACATTCTTCATCTCTCCTCTTAAAGTGATGGATTTTTTTTCTTCTGCTTCTTGTTGCTTTATTTTTTGACTTCTGGATTAAAACCTTCCTTTTTATTTTAACAATTCTTCCTACTACTTGTTATTAAACCACATTAAAATAAATCTAAAGAACTTTGTTTCCTATAAAAGGTGAAAATTAACTGCAACTCGGAGGTTTTTTTTTTAAGTCTCTTCTTATTTGATTTCACTAACTTTGCAGCTGAAGGGTTTGACCTGTTGACTTCACTAACTTTGCAGCTGAAGGGTTTGCAAATTGTTTGCAGAAACTGATAAAGAACCAAGGGCACAAACTGTTTTCACAGGTGCCTCTGAGAATTATTTTGACAGGGAAAGAAAGAAAGAAAGAAAGGAAGGAAGGAAGGAAGGAAGGAAGGAAGGAAGGTAGGAAGGAAGGAAGAGGGGGACAGAACCCTTCCCCTTTGAAAAGTATAAAAGAACTTGTGTTCAAGTCAATTTAAAATAAAAATAAAAGTAAGAGAGGCCTGGAAGACTAGAGTCGCAGTCATTATTAGTTTTTTTTTCTTTTTCTTTCTCTCTTCTGTTTTGGAAACATGGGTCAATACTTAGATGAGGAAACCTTAAAATTCCAAAATATCTTGGCTGGAATTCAAAATCTATTGGAAGGATATGGGAGAATTGAGAAGAAGTTGGAAAGAATAGTCTTCCTCAAAGCAAAAGATGATGGGGTTGGAGCCCCAAAAATTAAAGGGGAGAATGAAGATATAGAAGATAAAGATAAGACAATAGATGAATTTATTAATGGAGCAAATGTGGGTGAAAATGGAAAGAAGGGAATATGGAAAAGGGAATTCAATGAGTTGGAGCTCTACCCAGATTCCAGGACACAGAAGGAAAAAAAATACTAATGATGATAGACATAAAAAGAGAGAATTTTTCAGAAGCAAAATTGACAAACAAAGGCAAATTAATTTTAGTAGCAACTGGTGGGCAAGAAGATTATCTGAGAGACCCTTCAAGCAACAAAGTGCAGAGAGAAGCCTATAAAAACCTTATAAAGGAGATAAAAAGAAGGGTGACTCCACAATTGGCAAGAGAGATAAGACTCTTTTGTTACTATCAGCAGCAAAAAGCCCAAATTATAGTTAATGGAAGTTTAACAGATTCCTTTCAAATAGAAAAAGGTACAAGACAGGGTTGTCCTTTGTCCCCACTATTGTTTATTATAACTTTGGAAGTATTGCTGAATAAGATACGGGCCTTGGATGCTTTAAAAGGGATCAAGATCAGACAGGAAGAATACAGAGTCCGCGCTTTTGCGGACGACTTGGTCATAATATTGAAACAACCGCAGGAATCCAGTAAGGTTTTAATGAATACGATTAATCAATATGGTCAAGTCTCTGGATTTAAAATCAATTTAGGAAAAACCAAAATATTAGCAATGAATATGAATACCAAACAGAAGGAAGAATTGGGAGTGATGTTAGGATGTGAGGTTGTTAAAAAAGTCAAATATCTTGGAGTTAATATTTTAACTTCAAATGGGAAATTATATAAGCATAATTATGAACCACTCTGGCATAGTATACAAATGGAGATGAAAAGGTGGGAGAAACTGCATTTATCTTTGTTGGGAAGGATAGCGGCAGTGAAAATGAATATTTTACCAAAATTTTTATTTTTGTTTCAAATGTTACCAATACTCAAAAGAGATGTGAACCTTTTAGAATGGCAGAATGGTATCAACAAATTTGTATGGGCAGGAAAGAAGCCGAGGGTTAAGATGAAAATAACGCAAGATGTACGTGAAAGAGGAGGATTGAAATTACCAAATTTAAAATTATATTATGATGCAGTGGCTTTATCTGCAATTAGTGATTGGATCCATTTAACCAATGACAGAATATTGAATATTGAGGGACATGATTTGGTATATGGTTGGCATGCTTATTTGCTATTTAACAAAAAACTGGATAAGAATTTCAAAAATCATATTTTAAGAAATGCCTTATTGCGGGTTTGGAAAAAATATCAACATAAACTAAATGACAAATTGCCCATGTGGGCAATTCCTAGACATGCAATTGAAAATATGAATATAGAACAAAAACACGATAGAACCACTTATAGACAACTTCTTTTTACAGAAAGAGGGGTGTTGCAATTAAAATCCTTAGAGGTACTTAAAAAAGAGAAGGTAGTTCAAACGTGGTTTCAGTATGGCCAACTACAGGCCAGGTGGAAAATAGACCAAAAAATAGGTTTTGTAATAGCTGAGGATAACTTGTTTAACAAATAAGAGATCAAAGTTTAATGCACATAAAGAGGATATATAATGTATTAGTACAGATGGACTCAGAAACCGAAATGGTTAAAGATTGTATGATAAAATGGGCTCAGAATATTGAAGAACCTATAATGCTGGACACATGGGAAAAAATATGGGTAAGAAATGTAAAATTTACACAAGCACAAAATTTGAGAGAAAATTTTTATAAGATGTTTTATAGATGGCACTTGGATCCCAAAAAGCTTGCTTCTATGTATTCAAACGTTCAGCCTAAATGTTGGAGATGTGGTTCTTTTGATGCTACGTATTTTCATATATGGTGGACATGTCGTAATGTTAAGGCATTTTGGATAAAAATTTGGTGGATCCTGCAAAATATCTTCAAAAAAAGGATAAAATTCACTCCCAAATTGTTTTTACTAGGTATATGTATTGACTTTGTAGCAGTAGAGATTAATTTGGTTCTGTACTTAATAACGGCAGCAAGACTCTTAGTGGCGCAATACTGGAAGAAGAAAGACCTGCCTACAATTCAAGAATGGACTTTGAAGGTTACAAACTTAGCCGAAATGGCAAAAATTTCAGCATATCTTAAAGAACATTCAAATGAGAGGTATAAACGAGACTGGAAAAAATGGATTGATTATATACAAAGCAAATACGGGACTAGGAAATTCCAGATAGCTTATGCTTAAAATTAGTAATAACTTAAATTGTTAAAAATTTGGGTAACAGCAAGAAGCTGAGTTCAATGTAGAGATATTTTAGACTGTGATTGTCAAAAAGTTATACCATGTATGGGCTCTGGGAAGTCGGGGGGAGGGAAGGGAGGCGGGGATCTAGGGGGAGGGGGAAATATAATATGTGTTAAATTTTAAAGCATGATTGCACTTGTATACTGTGGTTTTTTTAATGTTAGTGTCAAAACAGAACAAACTGAATATATTGGAAAGTAATAGAAGTATACCGAAGGGAGGGAAAGAAGAAGGAGAGTAGAGAGAGTGAGAGAGAGGAGGAGGAGAAGGAAGGGAGGGAATGGAAGAGAGGGAGTGATAGGGTTAGGGTTAGATAGAGGGGGAGGGGAAGTAGGTGTAGAGGGGTATGAGAGAAGGAAGAATGAAAGTTGGAGGGGGATGAAAGAGGGTGTATGTGGGCTAAGGCGATATATTGGGTTTGTATTGTAGGGGGCATTTTCTATAAAAGTGAGGGCTGTGTTTATTACCCAATGTTATATGCCTCGGTTGCACAGTAAACATGTGATTGTATAGAATGAAATGGAAATAAAAAAGATTCGTATTAAAAGACTCTTTTGTTACTGTTAAGATACAGGTTGACAATGTAAATTGGTAATAAAAAATATTTTTTATTTTATTGGTGATTAATAAGTAGGAATTTTGGAACTCCTAGATTGTTTTAGATTGTTATTAAATGTTTACTCGCTAACAATTAATTAACTATAAATAATAATAATGAAATAATGGATACAGCGTAATGATATATACACATATTGACAATTTAGTAAAAGAAATTTGGATATAAATTGTAAATTGTGACTTGGGAAAAAGACCTATAAATTTTATTAACAAATTTTCATTTAGATCTTGTTATACAAGTGTAAGGTTTTTTTGGGTGGGGATGGGGGCCCTGATGAGAGGAGATGGGGCATAAATAGTAAATTATTTTTAGCCAATTACAATAACAACAAGAAAATGTTAATGGACATTGCTTAACAATATATACATGCTATGGTATTGGCTAAAGTAACTTGGATATAAATTTTAGTCAGTGAGTTGGAAAAAAAAGGGGGGGGGAAGGCTTGGAAACTTTATTAATTGACTTTTACTTAAAAGATGCTACAAAGGTATAATGTTATTGGAAGATTTTTTGAAATAGCTAATGAATGCCATTATGTGATTGTGTCTTTAAGTATGAATGATTTGAGGTAAAAGCATGTTCAAATAACTGAAGTCAAATGAGATCATAAAACAAACCAGGATCTGGGCCAGCTATAACAAACCAAGATCTGGACCAGCTATCAAACTAAGATCAGCTATCAAACCAGGATCCGGACCAGCTATCAGGCCAACCTTGAACCAACCCTTGTCCATCTCAGAAGACAAGCCAGGATTTGGAGCTGGCCTTTGCCAACCCCCCTCCCTTCTTCTCTTGCAAATGGAGCTTTTCCCCACCAGATGCCACCCAGGATCATTGGCCACGAGTGGGGCGGTGTTTTGGGAAGGGGATGGTGTGTCTTCCCAGACTAAGCCCCCAACTCCTGCCAGCTTCCTGTGGAATGGAGCTTTTTGCAGGCCAGCCAAGTTGCTGAAGAAGCAGCCAACAAGCAAACCCGGCTTGCAACCATCCGGGGGGCTCCCTTTTCAGGCCTCTCCTTGCAGCACAGCCTGGCACATAGTTCTCGGCAGCTGCCACTAGTGGTCAGGCACGGATGCTCAGGGACGATGCACGGTTGTTCGGGAACCACCTGGAGAGAAGCGCACAGGAAGCAGAGGGCAGCAGGCTGGTTTCCTGGCAGACATCTCACTGCCTGACTAGGTAACCTCATCAATGTTGGGAAGTAGGAGGATTTGCTCTCCGCTTCTCTTCAGGGCTCTTTCCTGGCCAGGGTTTGTGTGGGGATCATGGTCTTTTGGTTGGGCTGTTGGCTCCTTTGGCAGTTCCTTGATTGAAGGTTTTGTTGACTTGATGGCTGGTCTGATGTTAACCTTGGAGTTGATCTCTGCTGATCTGGGTGATGATTGCATTGGATTCACAGCTGCCCAACAATCAAGTCAAGAATGCCCCAATCAAAGAACTGCCAAAGAAGCCATCAGAAAATAGCCCATCCAAAGGACCTCCAAGACCATCATCCCCATCGACACTCAGAGAAGCCCCCACAATATAAACCGAGAGTATAAACCTCTCTGCCTTCTAGCACTAATGATGTTTGGGTAATGAAACGTCTGCAGGAAAACAAGCAACCTCGGAGAGCACCAAGGACCCCTCATGTCCACCCTAAGCTATAAATATTTTCCTTTGTTGATGCTCTCTTCTTAATGGATTTCTCTGTCTGAAGGATTAGCATTCATTCAGCCACCCAGTGGTTTATACGAATCTCCAAAGCAGATTTTAATTTTTCTCTCCTTTTGCCCTTAGAACTTTGACATAGCTTCCCCAGTGTAGTTATAATAAATGAACAATATATAAAAAATACACCTCTCTCAATAAAGATTGAGATTAGTGAGTTTGAGATTGACTTCATTGTGCCCAGCATTCAGCTTCAAATTATCGGGGGAGAGGGGGCAGGAAATAAAAAGATGATAGGTAGATGAAAGATTGAGAGAGAAAGAGAAGTGGGTAAATAAATGTTTTTATTTAGCAGCTCTTAATTCAATATTTACTTATTGATTTACCATTGTCTCACTTCCCTCTCCATTTTGAAGTGTGGCTTGTGGCAGGCACAGATACCCAGAGGAAAAAAGATACAAGGTGATGCAAACTCAGAGATCTGAAAGGAATTAATATAGCAGGATTTGAAAATAAAATTCAGAATGCTTTAAGTCCAGTGCACAATAGCATAAAGAAGTATTGGTTCCCACTGCAAGAACTGTTCACTATTGCTTACTGGGCCTTTATTTGCTCTGTTGATCTACTCACTTACTATTGTTAGGTATGAGACATTCAGGGATTTAAAAAGGAATGGTTTCCATAATGTACATCTCTGTTTAACAAAGGTGGGAGCTTAGGTCATTCCTATAATACTGTAGAGGATTCAGAGAAATCACATTCTCCAAAACAATCCTTTAAAAAAAAAAAGAATTACAAAAGGAGCAAAATCTCACAATATTAAATCTCCCAAGGTATCATATGATATTTGGAGAAAATGTAATTCCTTTTAAAATCACTTAATAACGATGTTGTGCTTACAGAACTATATGAACCTTACAGTGCAAGTCACCACTAGAAAATATTGCTGTCTCCTCAAGAAGCATGTTTAATTCTACCAAGAGTTTAATGTTAGGATATTTATATTATTAATTAAAACATTAATATTTTTGTGATTAAAATGGTTACAACCAAACACATTTAGAGTGATTCTAAGTGGAGTTCTTTCTCTTCTTCTAGCAAGTTGGCAAAGCAAAAGAGGGGAAATGTTCAACCAGCAAGTTTCATGTCACATCCGAGTTGGGAACCAGGATTGTCTGTTGAAGGAAAAGTGCACGTCAAAACGCACATTTTATTTATTGATTTGTTTCAGCTATTTCATGCCTGTCTGCTGTTCAGAGGATTTCAGGCGAATCCATAGAAACAATAAACACAGATTTAAACAAATGCCAATGAATGTTAAGCTGGAGGGTTACATTGGGGGAGAATGAAGAGGCAGGACTCTGCAAGTGATTTCAGCTCTTTCTTGTTCGCGTGGAAAAACTTCTCGGGTGGCTGCTGACAGTGCTCTCTTTTTAAAGGGCACTGACAGGCAGTCTGGCCAATGACATTGCTTTATTTTTCCTGATGCTTGAATGGACCAATGAGCGGCGGTTATGCTAATGTGCCATTTAATTCCAGAACTTAGTGAAGCCTTCACTGGGCTTCATTCCCTATTTGCAAATTTAACACTGAATTTAAAACATATCATTTAAAACACAAGTTAAGAAGCAGGTGCCACTTCTTTGGGAAGTGCTTTTTTTTTTTAAGTGAATGTTTAAAAATTGAGAAGAGAAGCAAGTTTTTCTCTCTTTTTCTTTTGTTGTTGCTTTTATGATATGTTTATTTTAAGCCTATAATAGTTTGCAGCAAGACCAAGATTCTCCCAAAACAGCTGAGCTGCCTCCACAGGGCAGTAAACCAGAAGCTAACATTTAAATAATTGCATTAATAGTTTGATGTGCTCCTTAGTCACTGGCAGCACATCTAGTTGATCTTGCAAAGGTTCCCAGGGCATTTTAAAGCTTTAAATCCGGTCACTGACTCTGTTTGTGCTCAGTAAGTTAGGAGGAGCTAAGCTGGTTGAGGGCAACTTTGATCTACTTCATCCATGTCAGAAGTCAGGTTGCCTAGAAAACAGCCTCTACCTGTGCAGTGGTTGTTCTGCCTCTCTAAGCACTTTCCTTAGCCAGCAAAGCACCATTGGCTCTAAAGTTGACAAAACAGCTGGGGAAGATGGTGTTGGTGTGTAGGAGGGGTGGAGGAGGGGGTGTTGGTGTGTAGAAGAGAAAAAAGGACGTGTTTCCTATCTGGAAATAAAGCAGCCAGAAGTAGCCTAAAAGCAGCTGAAGAAAAGAGCTCCTTTTCTCCAGTAGAAAGACTCAGAAGGAGATACATTCTCAGATGTATTCGGGCCACCAAGCCCAACTAAAGAGGGTATAACTACATGGAGGTCCTTGAGAAGGACTTGGTTTCAGACACTGATACTGGAGACCAGGAGAGACTTGGCTGTATGAGAGAATGTTGTGATGTCATCCAGCTAATGATGTCAGCCTGATGTCACGGAACACAGGAGGGGGGCGGAGTCACATCCAACTGCCTTTTTCTTTGGAAGAGCACGCAGGCCTTCTACACAGTTTTCTTTCTTTCTTCAGACAGAAGATTATAAATTACCATGGGCAACTTACTGAATTCTACCATCTTCCAGTTGTCCAGGGAAGGTAGGTGTGAAAAATTAGTTTTAAAAATCTTAATTATTTTTACTCATGATGAAAGAAATGTCCTTCTGGGTTTGGCTCCAAGTGGGGAAAAACTAAGGTGACCAGATTTTTAGATTGGTAAAGAGGGACACCATTGACCGGGGGGGGGGGGGGACGGACTTGATTAAAATTTTTTTATGGAGCAACAAAAATTTTCAAACAACGCAAACATAGTATAGTAATATATTTTTTATTTCAACATAACTACAATTTACAAATATAATACATTTATTTACATTTATATTTATAAAATATATTTACAAAAATTATGTATAGTATTATTTTATTCTTTGGCATATTTCTCACTTGGGTGAATTTTTTTTAGTAGATTGCTGTCATTTTGTAAAGTCTCAACACTTAATTGTGATTTTTCTGATGTCCACACTTTATTTACCGTAGAAAAAAACGTGTTCAGTCACAACAGACTATTTAAAAAAAGATTCTATGCAAAATACAAAATACCAGCTGCAGTTATTCACTTAAGAATTGTGGCAAGAGAGGTGGTATAATGGGTTTAGTGACCAAAGTTACAATGGTATTGAAAAAAGTGACTGATGACCATTTTTCACACTTAGCAGCCATTTTCACACTTAGCGACTGTTGCAGCATCCTCATGGTCATGCTATCAAAATTTTGATGTTTGGCAACAGATTCGTATTTATGATGGTTTCAGTGTCCGCCTTTGTGACCTTTTGACAAAGTCAAATGGGGAAACCAGATTCACTTATGTTACTAACTTATCAGCTGCAGTTATTCACTTAAGAACTGTAGCAAGAAAGGTGATATAATGGGCTTAGTGACCAAAGTTACAATGGCATTGAAAAAAGTGACTGATGACCATTTTTCATTCGTTGCCAAACATCAAAATTTTGATCGTGTGACCATGAGGATGCTGCAAAGGTCGCTAAGTGTGAAAATGGTCGCTAAGTGTGAAAAATGGTCATCAGTCAATGCCATTGTAACTTTGGTCACTAAGCCCATTATACCACCTTTCTTGTCACAGTTCTCAAGTGAATAACTGCAACTGGTAAGTTAGTAACATAAGTGAATCTGGTTTCCCCATTTGACTTTGTCAAGATTACATGACCCCAGGACACTGAAACCATTATAAATACGAATTGGTTGCCAAACATCAAAATTTTGATCACGTGACCATGATGCTGCTGCAATGGTTGCTAAGTGTGAAAATGGTCGCTAAGTGTGAAAATGGTCATCAGTCACTTTTTTCAATCCCATTGTAACTTTGGTCACTATGAACTGTTTGAAAGCTAAGGCTAGCTTGCATTATAATGCCTTATGCTAGCTTACATTTTCAAGAGAGAGAATCTAAATTCCTTATTAGAATTGAAATAGAAATGAATAGAGTAGAGTAGAGTAGAGTAGAGTAGAGTAGAGTAGAGTAGAGTAGAGTAGAGTAGAGTAGAGTAGAGTAGAGTAGAGTAGAGTAGAGTAGAATAGTTTATTAGCCAAGTGTGATTGGACACACAAGGAATTTGTCTTTGGTGCATAGGCTCTCAGTGTACATAAAAGAAAAAAATACATTAATCAAGAATCATAAGCTACAACACTTAGTGATAGTCATAGGTTACTAATAAGCAATCAAATTATACTAGGAAACAAATTATTGGATTTTTAAATTATTGGATTTTTTTTCAAAGAAACTCAGTATGTGCTTCCTGATTATTAAAACTGCAAATTCAGTGTCAATGACTCCTGACTATTTAAAATATAGTCTAAGATAATTTAAAAAAATAATCCACACAGAATAAAACTATTTAAAAAAATCCTATGCACAATAAATAAAATATTATTTTAAAATACATTAAAAAAATAGAAGAAAAAACCCCAGCTCACTTACCAGCAGGCAGGCACTCCAAGTCAATCAAGAATGATACAGATGTTGTTATCTGCGGACCACCAAAATTTTCTCACAGACCACCAGTGGTCCACCACGGACCACTGGTTGGGGACCACTGCTTTAAAGCAGAATCTGCAGAGGGGAAGCAGGGAGATGGTTCCTAAATAGAACACCCCCTTTAAAAAAAGTAAGTTTTTTTTAAAATGACTCAATGCAGCCAAGTTCATTATATGGCATCATGCAAGCCTTGTCACATCTTATTATGCCATCATTGCTAAATCTCTTTAGAAAGTCTACACGAATATAGTTTGCAAATCCCCCTATATTGCTCCTTTCCCATGACTCCTGATGCTGGCAGGTAGACTGCCCTTGCCCACAGAAGTTCAAGAGGAGAAAATTGGATAAAGCACACCTTAGTCATGCTGGATGAAAATTTAAATTTCTAACTTGCCTCTTTTTTGGGGGGAGGGGGGCGTCAAGCCTGCCCAGGAAGACCAGCAGAATAATAATTTAAAAAAAGAGGTAGACTTAATACGATAAATAGAGAAATGTGTAGAGAAATGTAAATGTGCAACTACCTTCTTTTCTTTTCTTTTCTTTTTCTTTTTTCTTTTTTTTCTTCCTTTGTATGGGATATGCATGGGATACGCATGTGATTGAGCGAATGGTTCCACTTTTATTGACTTATCTGCTGTATTTTGTGTTTTAATTATCGTGTGGAGACTGCTTGGGTGAGTGAATGAGTATGAGTGCCTCGGAGGACCTGCTGGGGAACGCGGGGGTCATCGGGGTGGCTGGGGGGACCAGGGATACGGGAGTGGGTCGGAGCATAATGGTCACTACAGGGAGAGGCAGATACGGCGGGGACTTTAGGGCTCGCCATTACCGGGGAAGGAGGGTTCACTATATTACAGAGATCCCTCCTTCCGGCCCTATGAGTCCCACTCCAAGGCCAGATGGCGTGAGTAATCAGGACCCTGGTCAAAGGCTGCTGTTGCTAAATGTCAGGTCTGTTGTTCACAAGGCTCCCCTCGTCCGGGACTTAATTTCTGACGAGAGGGCAGACCTGGCATGTATTACTGAAACCTGGCTGGGCACAGAAGGAGGAGTCCCCCTTGTAGAGATGTGCCCAGAAGGATTTCAGGTGCTTCATCAGCCGAGAGCCCAGGGAAGGGGTGGCGGTGTGGCTATTGTTATCCGGGAGTCTCTAGTACCTCGTAGGGTCCCTGCTCCGGAGCTTGTCGGGTGTGAGACTCTGCTGGTGAAGTTGGACCTCAAGGGTCAAGTGGGTCTGCTGCTAACGTACCTGCCTCCCAACTGCGTTGCAGCAGCCCTCCCCTCGCTCCTCGAGTCAGTAGCCGAGCTGGCAATTGAGTTCCCCACGCTTATGGTTCTGGGGGACTTCAATTTGCCATCGCTCGGTGAACACTCTGATGGGGCGCAGGAGTTCATGGCTTCCATGACAGCCATGGGCTTGACCCAGGTAATTCGGGGCCCAACCCACTCGGCGGGTCACATGCTCGACCTCGTATTTCTCTCGGAGCAGTGGATGTGTGATCTTGGTCTGAGGGGAAATGAGACCATACCCCTGTCGTGGTCAGACCACTGCCTACTGAGGCTTGACTTCCGGAGGCCAAACCCCCACCGTAGGGAAGAGGAACCGACCAGGTGGTTTCGCCCCAGGCGACTGATGGACCCCTTGAGGTTCCAGACAGAGCTTGGGGTTATTCCTGATACTCTCGCCCACAGTTCGGCGGAGACTCTGGCTGCTGCCTGGTACTCGGCGGCATCGGAGTCTCTTGACTGGATTGCGCCACTACGGCCACTCCGGGTCAGCGGATCCCGGAGACCCCCTTGGTTCACCGAGGAGCTCCGGGAGAAGAAGCGTTGGAGGAGACGCCTAGAGCACTTGTGGAGGTCCGATAAGTCCGAGTCGAACCGAGCACTATTAACAACTTGCACCAAGGATTACATCAGGGCACTTAGGGCAGCAAAAAGATCTCATATTGCCACCTTGGTTGTGTCCACTGAGTCCCGCCCAGCCGCCCTGTTTAGGATAACCCGTTCCCTCCTAAATAGGAGGGATATGGGGGAACCCTTGCAGGGTAGAGCTGAGGATTATGCCCAATTCTTAGCGGACAAAGTTGCTCGGTTTCGGTCGGACTTGGACTCCACCGCTGCAGATCCAGCCGGGACACAAGAGGATCACTTGGCAAACCATCTCTGGGTTGAGTTTCAGGATGTTGCCTCTGGGGATGTGGACAAGGCCATTCGAGCTGTGAGTGCCTCCACCTGTATTCTGGACCCGTGTCCCTCCTGGCTGGTTGCCAACAGCAGTGAGGTGACACGAGGCTGGATCCAGGTGGTCGTAACCGCCTCCCTTTGGGAGGGGCACTTCCCCGCCGCACTTAAAACGGCGGTAGTGAGACCCCTCCTGAAGAAACCATCCTTGGATCCAGCCATTTTAAATAACTACCAGCCTGTCTCCAACCTTCCCTTTGTTGGGAAGGTTGTTGAGAAGGTGGTGGCCTTCCAGCTTCAACGGGCCTTGGATGAAGCTAGCTACCTTGACCCCTTCCAGTCCGGCTTCAGACCCGGTTACAGCACAGAAACCGCTTTGGTCGCATTGACCGATGATCTCTGGAGGGCCAGAGATGGAGGCCATGCGTCCATCCTGGTTCTCCTTGACCTCTTGGCGGCTTTCGATACCATCGACCATGGTATCCTTCTGCGACGACTGTGGGAGGTGGGGGTGGGAGGCACTGTTTTGCAGTGGTTCTCCTCCTACCTCTCGGACAGGTCGCAGTCGGTGTTGGTGGGGGGGCAGAGATCGTCCCTGAGGCCCCTAAAATATGGGGTGCCGCAGGGTTTGGTCTTATCCCCCCTACTATTTAACATATACATGAAACCGCTGGGCGAGATCATTCGGAGGCACGGGATAAAATACCATCAATATGCGGACGATACGCAATATTATCTGTCCGCCCCATGCCAACTCAATGAAGCAGTGAACGTGATGAACCAGGGTCTGGAGGCTGTTAAGAACTGGATGAGCGCTAACAAACTGGTACTCAACCCGGACAAGACCGAGTGGCTGTTGTGTTTCCCTCCCAACAATTTGGCTAATGTTCCATCTATCAGGCTGGGGGGTCAAATTTTATACCCCTCAGATAGGGTCCGTAACTTAGGAGTCCTCCTGGATCCACAGCTGACTCTCGATCATCATCTGTTGGCTGTGACCAGGGGGGCATTTGTCCAGGTTCGCCTGGTCCGCCAGTTACGACCCTACCTGAATCGGGAGGCTCTCACAACAGTCACTCGAGCCCTTGTGATCTCTAGGCTGGAATACTGCAATGTGCTCTACATGGGGCTGCCCTTGAAGTGCATCCAGCGACTGCAGTTAGTTCAGAATGCGGCCGCGCGAGTGATAGTGGGCGCACCACGGTTCGCCCACATAACACCCATCCTCCGCGAGCTGCACTGGCTACCTGTTGATCTCCGGGTGCGCTTCAGGGTGCTGTTGACCATCTTTAAAGCCCTTCATGGTAGTGGATCTGAGTACTTGAGAGACCGCCTTCTGCCGATTACCTCCCTCCGACCGATAAGATCGCACAGACTGGGCCTCCTCCGAATCCCATCCGCCAGTCAATGTCGACTGGCGACTACACGGAGGAGAGCCTTTTCTGTTGCAGCTCCGACCCTGTGGAACGATCTCCCCGTCGAGATACGCACCCTCACCACCGTCCAGGCCTTCCGCGCAGCCCTCAAGACCTGGCTCTCCCAACAGGCCTGGGGATAAGTCTTTAATTTGCCCCACCCGAGTGTTGAATGTTGAATGTAAGTTGTGTTTTTATTACTTTATTTTGTTCACATATTGTTTATTTTGAATTGCACCCCCTCCCTAATGATTGTAAGCCGCCCTGAGTCCCCTCAGGGAAAAGGGCGGCCTATAAATCTTAATAAAATACTAAAAAAAAAAAAATACTAAAGAATGAAGAGGGATGGTTGAGTTTTTAAGAGTCTGGGGCTGCAAAACGGAGGTTGTTAATGTGTGTCTGTGTGTGTGTGTGTGTGTGTGTGTGTGTAGCCTTCATTCCTGCTCACTTCACACTGGATGCACAAAAAGAGCAGTCACAATGTGTGTGTGTGTGTGTGTGTGTGTGTGTGTACGATTTTTACCAGCAACAAAAGGGGAAATGCTAGCAGAGTTTTTTATTTGCAGCTGTTAAGTGCTCAGATACAGCAATTACGATATCTCAGGAGGAATGGGACAGAAAATGTATTCTAAAGCACTTTGATCATTGATGTTTGCTTTTCCTAAAATAAGCTGCATAAAATATTGAGAACTGTTTTTATCCTTAAAATGATAGAGATGAACCCATTCCATCCCAAAATAGTTAAATAGATGTAATTTATGCATAAAGGCATAAATATGTGTCCCATGATAATGTTGCAGTATTTAATCTGGATCAATCATCAGGATCAGAGATTTAGTCTTCCAAGTTTCAATATAATTTAGTATAATTAATTTCTGTCCGTTGTATGAGACAACTTTTATGGGGAATACATAAAAGTGTATTCCTTCAGTAAAAGGAAGGGAATCAGAAAAGAAATGTAGAATAATCAATTAGCCAAGATCTGTAAAGGCCAAGTTTCTATCTTCCATTTTTAGTGGATGCCTTTCAGGTTTTTTTCCCCTCATTTTAGCTTTTATTTTCCTTTTCAGGATATACTTCATACTTATACTGCAGACATTTCACATCATGTTAATATATTTTAGTATTATCAAACATTCTGTATGCTTCATTTGTGTTAAAAACACATCCCTCCCTCAAAAAACCTCATTAAAGGTACAAATAAGAATTTAAAGCATTGATATTGCTTCACTGTGCAATGCTATGTAATTTGCTTGTTATGTGTAACTTCTCAACATTGATAGTGTTAAATAATTCATAAGCACATTCGTAACTCACATCTGATGCTTCTGTTGAACACCGTATTGTACTATACGTGGTACTCTAAATCAGTGGTCCCCAACCCCCGGTCCGTGGACCGGTGCCGGGCCGTGGAGTACCTGGCACCGGGCCGCGCAGCGGCCGGGGGCCATGATCGCTGCAGCGGCCGGGGGCCATGCAACGGCCGACTCTTCACTCATGCAGTGCCGTCGCCGGAGGGGGGGAGCTGCGCGGAAGCACAGGAGCAAGTGAGGCGAGGAGGAAGAATCCCCCGCTACTACACCACCTCCGCCCCCTCCCCGAGTCAGCCATCCCCTCAGTGAATGCCTCCGCCTCTTTCTCCTTTCTCGCCTCAGTCGGCTCGCCTGGAAGCGAGGCGAGGAGGGGGCGGACCATGCGCTGGAAGCGGAGCCCTTGGAGGCCCTGGCGGCTTCCCCACCTGGCCTTGGCTTGTGAGAAGGAACGGCGGGAGAGGTAGAGAGAGAGAGAGAGAGAGAGAGAACGTCGGGCAGCCGAGGGCAGGGGGGGTCTTTTGAGGGGAGATGGGGGGCAGCGCACGGTGGAAAAGCGGCGGTCTTGCCCACCCCTTCCCTGCCTCCCGCCCGCTCCAGTTGCCGCAGCCAGGGGTGGGGGCTCGGTGCCTGAAGTCTCTTGCCTCTCTTCCAAAATTTCGCCAAAGGGCATCGGTGAAGCGCGCTCTTTCTCTTCCTCACAAAACACATTTCCTTTCCCCACACGCGTAGTTATTGGCGATAGGGACTCTTGGAGGCTGCGCTCCCGGGTCGCGTTTCCTTTTTGCAGCCCACGAGAATGCCTGGTTCTGAGCCTCAAAAAACGAGAGTTCTCTTAAGGCTGCAAAAAAGGAATATACTTTGGTCCTTGAAGCGCTTTTCCTGTTATTTGGACATTATATATAAACGTACGTACATACGTACGGTATGTATATATGCATGTATGTATGTATATATATATGTATATGTGTATGTATGTATGCATGTATGTATGTATGCATGTATATATATATATATATATGTGTGTGTGTGTGTGTGTGTCTGTAGTCCATAATATAGTGATGATTTAAAAAAAAATTAGTTGAGCACATGGAATCTTTTTTCTTTTAGTATATTTTGGAGGTGGGGGCCCACTTTGTTATTTAAGATAGTATCTCCTTTTATATATGGTAGTGAAGATACCTAATACTCCCACTCCCTATTTCCCCCACGACAATCAATGTGTCATCGCGAACAACGCCCCCCCACCCCTGCGTGTGCTCAGCGGGCCACGGTAAAATTATCAAAGGCTGACTGGTCCGCGGCGATAAAAAGGTTGGGGACCACTGCTCTAAATTACTCATCTTTTCTTGTAAATTGTTCCAACTATACATGGAATAGAATGCATTTATTTGTTATGACCTGATAAATTTTTAGAAATCCTTCCCCCTTCAAAAATAACAAAATACAGTTAAATCATAATATAAGAAAACTAAACTAATTAAGTTTTAAAAGTGTTCCTTCCCTAGCAGAAGGAAGTTTATTTCATATTTATTGTTAAATGTTTAACTAAAAGGCTAACAGTCTTTAAAAGGCTCATAATAAAAGATTATGGGCCTTTTAAAGGATAGAATATGAAGTACCAGCTTCTACTGATAACTCAAACTGATCCATGTTGAGCCAATACATATATCTACAAAAGGCAATTACAGATGAAAAGTTAAAATCTGTAATTTAATGAATATATTTGTAGACCATATATTTGTAGAGGTTTTATAGCCAGCATTGTTGGTACATAGTGTTCTGATCTAATGAGAACTAGTTTGATCTAGTGGTTAAAGCACCAGGTTAGAAATCAGGAGTTTTTGTCCCACTTTAGCCATGAAAGCGGGTGACCATTTCAGCATTCAGGCAACAAACCAATCAGTCAATTTCTAACACTAACAGATAAAAGCATGGACTGAAGATGGCAAAGAAAGGAGCCGGATACACAGGGCTGGAGTTTGAATTTTAATTAGTCAACCACCTTCAGTTAGAGCTCCCTAAGCCATTATTGGCAGAACCAACGAATTACAATATAAGAGGAGGTAAGATGATCCATAGGGCAGAATCACAGCAAAGAAGACTCTTCTTCTAGATCCAACCAGCTGAAATACCCGACTGATGGTTCCACAGGATGCCCCCACTGTCCACAATGGGTGGGATGGGCAAGTCTCATTGGGGTAAAATAGTTCCATAAGTAAGTGGGACCCATGCCATGCAGCAGTGACGTGCAGTGAGGTTTATGGCTGGTGAGGCAAAAGAAAGAAAGCGGCTTTTGGACACCCTGCTGCTATGTCCATGTCAACTCTGCTCTTGCCTGCCATCATGAAAATGTAAAAATATAAAAGGAAAAAGGCAAGAGCTGCTGAGGTCAGGCTGGGTTAGTTGCTGCCAGAGTCCCCAATGGATGACTCTGCTTAACTGTTTAAAAAAGTCTCTAAAAAAACCGCCTTCTACAGGAGGAGGCAAGAGAACCACATGCCTCATCTACATAAGGAATTTTTTGGCTTTTAATCCTTGCTTATCTCTGCTCGAGTGATCAAGTCAGACTAAATGAGGCACGTGGTTCTCCTGCCTCCTCCTGTAGAGGGCACTTTTTAAGAGGCTTTTTTAAACAGTTAAGCACTAAGCAGACTCATCCACTGTGACTCTGGCAGCAACTACCTCAGCCTTTTTCCTTTTACATTTTTTTTCTTTTCATGATGACAGTGGTGAGACTCTGCCTCCCCTGCCTGCATGTCACTGCCATGCAGGGTTTTAAAGGTAATAATCAATGCCTTGAATTGCACCCAAAAGCAAAAAGACACTCAATGCAGCTCACAGAGCAATGGAATTAACATGGGCCACTCCATGTGTCCTAAGAACTACCCACACCACTTCACTCTGTGCCAGCCCAAATCTTTCTCAATAGCCCCCAGAAGCTATTTTGTGCACATTGAGAAAGATTGGGCAAGACTATCTCCAAAACAAAAGACCTCCAACTCCAGGATGATGGGATTAAGACATGACCCCGCAGGATATTATAGGATTGATCCTCTACCATCTAGTAGCATAGATCTCCACATTGCACAATCTCCTGGGGACATTGCATTACCCTTCAGGTTTCAACCAAAGTTATTCAGACAACCTATAGAGCCAGTTATAACCCCTTCAACAGCCAATAGAATACATGTTCTTGCACAGGAACAGGAAGTTGAAGTGCAAACCCCAAGAGAAGGTATAAAAGCCCCTCATTCTCAATTCCATGTGGTCAGCTACCCAGAATCATACATGCTTGGTAGTTCTGATCATCATTAAACCATCTTTCCAATAAGCCTCCATGTTTCCAGTGACTTTTCCCCAGCTTGGAACTGGACCTGGATATTTCTTCCAGCAATATCTCATTTAATAAGTAATTATGTGAATAATGTAAAATTAAAATAAAAAAATATAGAACCTTGTTCATATCCACATCCAGCGTTTGCCAAATGTCATAGAACAAATGATACACATATAATATATATTATATAATATTATATCTGAAAGTTTAATGAACCATTTGTCATGCTATATGACACAAGTATATTGTGCTTCTTGGAAACCAACCTAACTACCTTGCTAATGTCAGTAGTGAATCACTGAAAAAACTTTTCTGATTCTTTCTGATCATTAAAATAAAAGAGTACAAAATTACTATAATTCAAGGTTTAAATCTATGGCCCTTTTATTTGCCTGCCTTTGTGGATAAAAAGGTTAAATATCTATAAATAGCACAGAATCTAATAATTGGAAGGATTGTCTTTCTTTTGCTCTTGGGAATCATTGACATTTTCTGTTCTTGATACTGAATTCAGAAGCTTTGGATAAATGTAATTATAGAGAGGAATGAATCCTGAATTGATTGGCTGTCACTTTATACTTGTTTCTTAAATTCACTATACATTAAAGTCTATGTTTACAAAAGACCAAATAATAAATCAGTACTTCCATCTTCTATGTTTCAAATCACAGAAAGAGATGTTTTATGTAACACAAATGGCCTTTTTGTGTTCCCTGAAGTGCTGGCTGCATGCTGAATAATTGATAGCTTTGAATCATAGTAATAGCAATAGCACTTAGACTTATATACCGCTTCATAGTGCTTTACGGTACCATCTGAATGATTTATAAATGTCAGCCCAACAGTCTGGGTCCTCATTTTACCAGTCTTGGAAGGATGAATGGCTGAATCAATTTGGAGCTTATTGGTAGTGTTGACCTGCAATACCGCATTTCATCTACTGCACCACTACAGCTCCATATATTTATATGATTCATATTTTCTTCAGATCAGTGAATTTGAGCATGGGAATTGGAGGAGGGGAGAGAGAAGTAGTCAGAGAAAGAACAATTAGTCTGAACATTTGCCAGGTTGTATCAGCAGATATATTGGACTGTTCCTTTCTGGTTTGTCGACGTTTTGTTCGATAAAACATCGAACAAATGTGTATATATGAGCAAATATTTCCTCATATATACTGAATCTGCCTGTGGTAAGAAGAAATAATAGTATCACCTCATCTATAGCTAACCTATTAAATCCAAAGTAGTGGATATAATTTCCAGTGCTATGTTTAGCAGTACATTTACAGTGGTGTTACTTTGAGAATGCAATCTTGAGCCTTATATTTCATTAGACAAGTGGAATTGTCTCTATCCATCCCACTAAACCTATTAAAAATTGTATTTTATTTATCCATCTCACTAAATCTATAAAAACTCAGACTGAAATCAATATCCAAACTAATCCCTCAAGAAGGGCAGGAAAAACTAAGAGTTATTTTCCCCCTCACTCCAAACTAGAGAATATGAAAGTTTCCTTATAACTGTTTTGATTTTCTTTTTTCTTTTTGGCCAAGCTAAAAGAGTAATACCTACTTTTTGTAAATGGGTTGAGGATTTTTGAAGCCATGACTTCTGGCTCTTTCAGACCTGAATGAAAGCAACTTTTTTTTCTCAAGTTTTATCTAGTTCTTTGTCTTTCCCTATTGTCTTTCTCCCTGGCAATCCTTTATCACTATCCTGGAGTTTCTTTGGACTCTTGAGTAAAGAGCTACTTCTTTTTACAAAAACCTGAAAACAGCCTTGCTTTAGGAACAGAGCATGTGCTTTTCTAAGGTGCTCTTCTTTATTTACAAAATGAATTTCAAGATACTCTAATGCTAAGGAAAAAAGTTGCTTGAACCTTAAATTGCAGGTCAAAATTCTGAGTTTACGGTCAGAATTACTTTAATGCTGCTTCCCATTTTTACTTATTGTACTTCCTTCTTTTTAAGATATCTATTGATGAAAGAAATGTCCTTCTGGGTTTGGCTCCAAGTGGGGAAAAAGACACTGGAGACATGGAGGCTGCTTGAAAAGATGGTTTATTGGTGGACAGGGCCACATGGCTTGAGCCCTGAACAGAAAAGGTGATCACATGCTTCAATGTTAGTGGAGAAGAAGAGAAGGGCTGAAGGAGGGGCTTGCTAGGCTTTTTATAACCTGTTCAGTCCCACCTCTCTGTTTCCTGTTCCTGTGTAAGAAATGTATTCTGATTGGTTGTCAGACTCCTGTGGGGCCATGGAGGGGCTACTCTCTAGGCCAGTGGTCCCCAACCCCCGGTCCGCGGAGTACCTGGCACCGGGCCGCGGAGCGGCCGGGGGCCATGATCACTGCAGCTGGGCGCCGTGGCTCTCCTGCTGCGCCAGCCGCTCCTCTTCCAGCCGCTCGCCCAGCGCGCAAAGCTCCCGGCAGCTCCTGGCGCTCAGCCTCTCCACTTCAGCTGGGCGCCGTGGCTCTCCTGCTGCGCCAGCCGGCCCTCTTCCAGCCGCTCGCCCAGCGCGCAAAGCTCCCGGCAGCTCCTGGCGCTCAGCCTCTCCACTTCAGCTGGGCGCCGTGGCTCTCCTGCTGCGCCAGCCGCTCCTCTTCCAGCCGCTCGCCCAGCGCGCAAAGCTCCCGGCAGCTCCTGGCGCTCAGCCTCTCCACTTCAGCTGGGCGCCGTGGCTCTCCTGCTGCGCCAGCCGCTCCTCTTCCAGCCGCTCGCCCAGCGCGCAAAGCTCCCGGCAGCTCCTGGCGCTCAGCCTCTCCACTTCAGCTGGGCGCCGTGGCTCTCCTGCTGCGCCAGCCGCCCCTCTTCCAGCCGCTCGCCCAGCGCGCAAAGCTCCCGGCAGCTCCTGGCGCTCAGCCTCTCCACTTCAGCTGGGCGCCGTGGCTCTCCTGCTGCGCCAGCCGCCCCTCTTCCAGCCGCTCGCCCAGCGCGCAAAGCTCCCGGCAGCTCCTGGCGCTCAGCCTCTCCACTTCAGCTGGGCGCCGTGGCTCTCCTGCTGCGCCAGCCGCCCCTCTTCCAGCCGCTCGCCCAGCGCGCAAAGCTCCCGGCAGCTCCTGGCGCTCAGCCTCTCCACTTCAGCTGGGCGCCGTGGCTCTCCTGCTGCGCCAGCCGCCCCTCTTCCAGCCGCTCGCCCAGCGCGCTCCTGGTTCTGCGTGCGCAGCTTGCGCACGCAGGTCCTGTTGGCCCAGGCAGCCCCCTTCCAGGCGGCGGAGACGCAGCTCTCCAAGTTGCGCGCTCAGCCTCTCCACTTCAGCTGGGCGCCGTGGCTCTCCTGCTGCGCCAGCCGCCCCTCTTCCAGCCGCTCGCCCAGCGCGCTCCTGGTTCTGCGTGCGCAGCTTGCGCACGCAGGTCCTGTTGGCCCAGGCAGCCCCCTTCCAGCCCCCTTCCAGCACCTGCAGCGCCCGCAACTTGGCCTCGTATCGCTCCAGGCTCTGCGCGCAGCTCCAGCTCAGTACCAGCGTGTAGTCGGAGGCCAGCTGCCGCTTCTCGGAGTGCCCGGCTTGCGCGCTTCCTGCAGCCCTTCGTGCTCGGCCAGGAGCTGCTTCAGCAGCGCCTCCAGAGCGGCGCAGTCGGCCCACAGCCCCTCCACGTGGCTGAGACGCAGCTCTCCAAGTTCGCGCTCAGCCTCTCCAAGCTCTCCAACTCGTGGCGCAGCGCGTCCCGCTCCAGCTCGCCTTGAGGTGATCTCAAAAAATAAGCTAGGTTGGATATGACTGGGATAAGATTTCCAGATGTTGACTTGGCTCAAGTCCTTTTTCTTGCTGAATGAAAACTCCTGCATCATGGTTGTATGTAGCAGTGGTCCCCAACCCCCGGTCCGCGGACCGGTGCCGGTCCGCGGAGTACCTGGCACCGGGCCGCGGAGCGGCCGGGGGCCATGATCACTGCAGCTGGGCGCCGTGGCTCTCCTGCTGCGCCAGCCGCTCCTCTTCCAGCCGCTCGCCCAGCGCGCAAAGCTCCCGGCAGCTCCTGGCGCTCAGCCTCTCCACTTCAGCTGGGCGCCGTGGCTCTCCTGCTGCGCCAGCCGGCCCTCTTCCAGCCGCTCGCCCAGCGCGCAAAGCTCCCGGCAGCTCCTGGCGCTCAGCCTCTCCACTTCAGCTGGGCGCCGTGGCTCTCCTGCTGCGCCAGCCGCTCCTCTTCCAGCCGCTCGCCCAGCGCGCAAAGCTCCCGGCAGCTCCTGGCGCTCAGCCTCTCCACTTCAGCTGGGCGCCGTGGCTCTCCTGCTGCGCCAGCCGCTCCTCTTCCAGCCGCTCGCCCAGCGCGCAAAGCTCCCGGCAGCTCCTGGCGCTCAGCCTCTCCACTTCAGCTGGGCGCCGTGGCTCTCCTGCTGCGCCAGCCGCCCCTCTTCCAGCCGCTCGCCCAGCGCGCTCCTGGTTCTGCGTGCGCAGCTTGCGCACGCAGGTCCTGTTGGCCCAGGCAGCCCCCTTCCAGGCGGCGGAGACGCAGCTCTCCAAGTTGCGCGCTCAGCCTCTCCACTTCAGCTGGGCGCCGTGGCTCTCCTGCTGCGCCAGCCGCCCCTCTTCCAGCCGCTCGCCCAGCGCGCTCCTGGTTCTGCGTGCGCAGCTTGCGCACGCAGGTCCTGTTGGCCCAGGCAGCCCCCTTCCAGCCCCCTTCCAGCACCTGCAGCGCCCGCAACTCGGCCTCGTATCGCTCCAGGCTCTGCGCGCAGCTCCAGCTCAGTACCAGCGTGTAGTCGGAGGCCAGCTGCCGCTTCTCGGAGCGCCCGGCTTGCGCGCTTCCTGCAGCCCTTCGTGCTCGGCCAGGAGCTGCTTCAGCAGCGCCTCCAGAGCGGCGCAGTCGGCCCACAGCCCCTCCACGTGGCTGAGACGCAGCTCTCCAAGTTCGCGCTCAGCCTCTCCAAGCTCTCCAACTCGTGGCGCAGCGCGTCCCGCTCCAGCTCGCCTTGAGGTGATCTCAAAAAATAAGCTAGGTTGGATATGACTGGGATAAGATTTCCAGATGTTGACTTGGCTCAAGTCCTTTTTCTTGCTGAATGAAAACTCCTGCATCATGGTTGTATGTAGGATGTATTTAGAAAAATTCAAGATGGGAACCATCTTGGTTTTTATGTGATGCAAATAAAAGAATAAATAGGCTTTTAATTTCATAGTCATGGCTATTACCTTGACATTTTCGATGTCACTCTGACACCCCTGTCCCAGATAATTTGGTGAATGGACAGAGAGGCTACCAGCTAGTAGTAGGCTGGCTTGAATGCACTTACTAAGAAAGGATTCACAGTGAATTCAATGAATAACATTTTTGGGTGATCATCAATCTGATGGGAGCTATATATCTATTGCAGCATTTACCTGCAAATTTAAAGGAAGTCCAGAAAGCGATTGCAATCTATTTGGCATATATTTACAAATACATATTGAAAATAATGCAACATCTAACATTTTCTGATCATGGTGCTGTCATTGGTGTACTATCCTGGTAATTAAAAATGGTGTCTGTAGAAGAATAAAAATGTGGTTGTGTGTTAACAAAAGAATAGAAACTATAAGCATATAATCTTCCATTCAAATAGTTAGAAATTAACTAGAAATAGTTAGTCCAGTTTACAAGCAACAGCCTGACGGTAGATCAGTTTACTGAAATATGGATTACTTAAAGGGGTACTCCGGGCTGGGAGTTTTTTTACATTAATAAAATACTTACCTAGACAAGTGTTCCCCAACTAGGGTAACTCCAGCTATAACAAAACTACAAAAATGGGTCGGTACATTTTTTGGGGGGGAGGGCAAGCTGATGTTTTGCATCTTTTTCTCGTTTTTCACTGGTACTTTCTCATTTTTACAGTGGTTGGTGTAGGTGTATATTGTTTTTGCTCAAATTTAACCCACAAATTAGCGAAACAGATGTCGTTAGAAAGTTTCTTTGGGAAAAAGAAAAGGCCCAGTGAAGAGACAGAAGAAGAGCCTTCAGCATCAAAGAAATATAAAACTTTTAACAGACAATACAATGAGTCCTACTTGAAATATGGATTTATCGGGATAGGTGATTCCCACGCGCCAACCCCGCTCTGCATAGTTTGTGGTGAGCGGCTCTCTAATGAGGCAATGAAACCCTCAAAACTGCTTCGCCACTTGAATGCCAAGCACCCTGGATTAAAAGACAAACCCCTGCAGTATTTTGAAAGAAAAAAAAGGGAACACGAAGGACAGAAGATATTTCTGAGGGCCACCACAGCAACAAAGGAGAATGCTCTGAGAGCATCATATTTGGTGGCTAACCGTATTGCTAAGGCTAAAAAGCCATTCACTATCGGTGAAGAATTGATCTTGCCCTCCACTAAAGACATTTGTCGTGAACTTTTAGGAGAGGCTGCTGTAAAAAAGGTAGCAAATGTGCCTTTGTCGGCTAGCACCGTGACTAGGCGCATTGATGAAATAGCTGAAGACATTGAGACACAATTGTTGGAGAGGATTAATACATCACCGTGGTACGCACTACAGGTTGATGAATCTACAGATATCGACAACAAGGCAATACTACTTGTTTATGTGCGATATCTTTATCGGGAGGATGTGCATGAGGATTTATTATGTGCACTATCTTTGCCAACCAACACCACAGGAGCAGAACTGTTCAAGTCACTGGATGGTTATATATCAGGACAACTAAAATGGTCCTTTTGTGTCGGCATATGCACAGACGGAGCTGCTGCCATGACCGGACGGCTGTCTGGTTTAACCGCTCGGATTAAGGAGGTTGCACCTGAGTGCGAATCTACACATTGTATCATTCACAGGGAAATGCTGGCAAGCCGAAAAATGTCACCAGAATTTAACAGTGTATTTAATGATACGGTTAAAGTTATTAACCACATCAAAGCAAACGCCCTTAACTCGCGTCTATTTGAGCAGCTTTGTGAGGAGATGGACACAGAGCACAGATGCCTTCTCTTACACACAGAAATAAGATGGTTATCCAGAGGCAAATCACTATCCAGGGTGTTTGAATTAAGAGAGCCATTGCAAAGATTTCTCTCAGAAAAGAAGTCACCACTGGCAGCACATTTCAGTGACAAGGTATGGCTTGCAAAACTGGCTTACCTGTGTGACATATTTAGCCTGCTCAATGAACTCAATCTGTCCCTTCAGGGGAAAATGACAACTGTTTTCAAGTTGGCTGACAAAGTAGCTGCATTTAAAGCCAAACTGGAGTTGTGGGGACGGCGTGTGAACAGAGGCATTTTGGACATGTTTCAGACATTAGCGGGGATTTTAGGAGAGACTGAGCCTGAGCGTTCATTCTCCCAGTTGGTGCACGATCACCTGTCTTTGCTTTTAGAAGAGTTTGAGCGCTACTTCCCAACCACAAAAGACCCACGAACTGGTAAGGAATGGATCCGCGACCCATTTGTCAACAAACCAGACGAATTTAGCATGTCTGTGCAAGAAGAAGATCAACTGCTGGAGATTGCAAATGACGGCGACCTTAAAACTGCATTTGAGACAACAACTCTGCCGGTGTTCTGGATTAAAGTCATGGCGGAATATCCTGAGATTGCCACTACAGCTCTTAAGTCCCTTTTGCCTTTTCCAACATCCTATCTGTGTGAAGCGGGGTTTTCTGCAGTGACAGCAACCAAAACAAAACAACGAAATAAACTGGACATAAGCAAGACACTTCGGGTGTCATTGTCTCCTATTACCCCCAGATGGAACCGTCTCGTTGCAGAAAAACAAGCTCAGGGTTCTCATTGATTCAGTAGATTCTAGTAACTAGAGAGCTTAGTTAAAGTTTAACTGTTAAAATGTTAAAGCACTTTATATTTATGTAATTATATTTTATTTTGTAAGGCATGTTTAAATACAATAAAATAAAAGTTGTTTAATCAAAACAATCTGATATATAAACAATCAATGTGTCATCGTGAACAACGCCCCCCCACCCCTCCCCCCCACCCCTCCCCCCCACCCCTGCGCGCGCTCAGCGGGCCACGGTAAAATTATCACAGGCTGACTGGTCCGCGGCGATAAAAAGGTTGGGGACCACTGCTCTAGGCTGTGTTTTGAATCCAGGTATGGATGAGTTCTCAGATGCCATGTGGTCAGTTGAGTAAAGTTCCTTAATCCCTTCCCCCTGCAGCTGCAGTGGAGAAGCCTTTATTATGTAAAAGTGGACTAGCTTGGAGTTAATGGCCCATTAACAGTGGGGATGGGCAGGAAACTACAGGCAACTGTCTTTTAAAACATGTTTCTTTCTTTTCATATCCAGAGAAATATTCTGCCTTTTCAATATTTCCTAGGATATTTCATTTTTCTGGGAGAGGGCTGGATGATAACTTCCCACACTATAATTCTCTATATTGAGTTTAGACTCATCTGTGTATATCCTACATGCTAATTAAATGCCTCTTAATAAATGAGTGAACTTTAACCTTAGAGTGTCTATCCTGTATTATTAAATACACTCATTTCACTTCAAAATAAGTCTTTATTACCAAAATAGGAGAGGGGTTTTTTTTCAGAGAAAACACATTTACAAATATTCAGCTTATAATTAAATACATTTCAGAAGTTTTGACCCTAACAAAAATAACAATATAAAACAATTACAAACTGAAAATTTTCTACTTCTGTGTCTTTTCTTCTCTGTTTCTCTCATTTTTATTTGTGCAATCTCTGTTAATGTAATAGATATAAACCATTTTCAACTGGAAAAGGTTTGTGGTCTCATTATCTATAGAAAAAGCAGGTTGCTTAAGAGTTCAATTTTCAAAAGGTTATTAAAAAGGTCGATAGCTTTAATTGTCCAATTACTATATACGGATTTTTCTTTAGATAAAAGCAAATAAAATAAAGAATGAGTAATTAGCATGAATCATACAAGGCTAGCATTGTATAGAGAGTTGGCATAAATGAAAGTGTAATGATTAATTGAAATAATTTTCAAAACAAAGTACATAAAGGACCATATACCGTATGATCAAAAAGGTTGGCATTTGGTAGTTTGAATCCCGCATAATGGAGTAAGCTCCTGTTACTTGTCCCAGCTTCTGCCAACCTAGCCATTAGAAAGCAGGTGAAAATGCAAGAAGAAGAAAAGGGACCACCTTGATGGGAAGGTAACAGTATTCCATGCACCTTCTGCATTTAGTCATGCTGGCCACATGACAACGGACAGGTCTTCAGACAGCACTGGCTCTTTGGCTTTGAAACGAAGATGAGCACCACCCCCTAGTGTTGGGAACAACTAGGACATATGTGCAAGGAGAACTTTTACCTTTAGCTTATCTTTAGCGAATACAGTAATTGTTACAGAATTGCAGTGAATTTAACTGACTTTCATTATTTAGCATACCTAAACATTGAGCTTATATTTATACCATATCACTGGATACATTGGTTTCTGTTTAAACTGTATTCTTCATTCATGATTTCATGTTTGTTTGTTTGTTGTTTGTTTGTTTGTTTATTGGATTTATATGCCGCCCTTCTCCCAAAGGAATCAAGGCGGCGTACAACATAAAAGAAACATATATTACAAAAGTTAAAGAGAAAATTAAATAAAGTATCCAAAAATAAACCCAATTAATATTAACAATAAAAATTTAAAAATTAGATTAAAATTAACAATTAAATTAATCATTTATTTTATTCTGTTCGGGCCAGGCCGGCTTTACTGGAAAAGCCAACTTTTTAGGGTGTATTGGAATGACCAGAGGTCGGGGATTATACAAAGCTCCGGGGGCAGCTCATTCCAGAGGGAAGGTGCTCCTACAGAGAAGGCTCTCCCTCTGGGGGTCGCTACTGACACTGTCTAGCCGGCGGCACCCTGAGGAAGCCAACTCTGTGGGATCGCACTGGACGGTGGGAGGCTACTGGTGGCAGTAGGTGGTCTCACAGGTACATTGGGCCAAAGCCATGGAGGGCTTTAAAGGTCATAATTAGTACCTTGAATCGCACCCGGAAACAACTGACAACCAGTGCAGGCCGCCTAAAAGGGATGTAACATGGGAGCACCTAGGTACACCCATGATAATCTGTGTGACTGCATTCTGGACCAGCTGTGATGTACTAACCCAGTAAGAGCAGTGTAGTATCCACTGGCTGTATATTTATCAGCCATAATGTCATCAGAACATTGGAACAGACATGCATATAAATAGTGTTCAATGTATATTTGTTTTATATGCATAATGTATAATCTAAATTTTATAATTTCATGATTTTATTTCAGGTTGGGGTATGAATTGATAAAATAAAAAATAACAACTTATGTATGCTTGTAGAGAAATGGTTTTTAAAACTTTTTCATGTCAAGACCCAAGGCGCTAAACTGTAGTGTCATATGTCTCATAAATGGGATTTCCAAGGTGAAAATTGGAAGGCCCATGGCCTCCTAGACTGAGCTGACTCAGGACGAGAAATCACGATGAAGTCCTGGCTGTGCATCTTCACAGCACTTTCTATCATTTACTTGTGGTTCATTGATGTGGCACCCCTGAGGACTTTTCACAGGACACTAATATGGTCCTAACAGTGGTTGAAAACCACTGCTGTAAGAGAGTGCTTGTTGAGAATACTTACTTCTTGTGAGTGTAATGAGAGGGACCTGTATGCATCCATTTTCTGCAGGAGCTTTCCTCTGAGATTGATTCATTCCCATCAATTTAAAGAATTGTACCCTCATTCCTAATATTCAAGAAGCTTTTACAAACTTTACTTTTAAAATGCATACTTAGGGACAAGTGATCATAAAAGATGTATCTGTTGAGATTAATATGGCTGCATGATATTATGATTTTGATCTGATTATGATGTTAAACTTATGTAAACTTATGTTATTTATTATTTTTATTAATATGCGTAATACATTTGATAATTTTTAATCTGTTGTGTTATATTTGTGTACGGTGTAATAAATGTAAATGTAAACTGGGGAGTCAAATTAGATTTCATTAAAGACTGCATCAGGGTTGTGTTTGATGTAGGGGTGTGGGGGGGCATGGCCAGGGTGGAAGTGACCATCTCCACGACACTCGGGGGCACCTGTGATGGCCCAAGCATTCTGCCAACAAAAACGGGCTCCTGAGCTCCATTTTTGGCTGTGACAGCCTCCTGCAATCCTCTGCCAGTGAAAACGGAGCTTGACAGAGGATTGCAGGAGGCTGTCACAGCCGAAAACAGTGCTGGGGAGCTGTTGTCACTGGCAGAAGCACCTCAGGCCAGTCCTTCGCTGTTTCCAGAGCAACCCTGCGGGCCAGATCTAAGTACCCGGTGGGCCAGATCTGCCCCAGCCTTGAGTTTGACAGTTTTGACATGGAGATTCTCAGTCATCAAGGTGATGGCTGTCCCAGGGATGCTTTTTCAAGAGGCAACTGGACTTTCTGTTTTTTATTTGAAGATGTTTCTCTTCTCATCCAAGAAGCCTTTTCAGCTTCTTCTTCAGCTCAGAATTGAAGAAGCTTCTTGGATAAGAAGCGAAATGTCTTCAAAGAAAAACTAGAAAGTCCAGTTGCCTCTTGAAAAAGCACCTTTAGGATATATGGTGTAATAGTTAAGGCATCAGGCTGGAAATTAGTTGATCGTAAGTTTTAGTACTATCTTAGGCGTGAAAGTTGGCTGAGGTGACTTTGGGCCAAACATAGAAAGAGCCGAGATGGCACAGTGGTTAAATGCAGCACTGCAGGCTACTTCAGCTGACTGCAGTTCTGCAGTTCGGCTGTTCAAATCTCACCGGCTCAGGGTTAACTCAGCCTTCCATCCTTCCGAGGTGGGTAAAATGAGGACCTGGATTGTTGTTGGGGGCAATATGCTGACTCTGTAAACCGCTTAGAGAGGGCTGAAAGCTCTATGAAGAGGTATATAAGTCTAACTGCTATTGCTATTGCTATTGTTTCCCAGCCTGTGATGTCAAGTTTGGCAACAAACTGTTTAATATATACCTGTTTCAATTGGTCAATCAACATATGGCTGATTTGAAAAAAAGGGAAATGTGAGGAGAAGTTCTATGTATTGCATGGTAAGCTCCTTAAAGTCATATGATCAGAGTTACATAGGAGCATTTTGGATTAAAGAATTATTTCTAAAAGAAAAATGAATAATACAGAAAATGGTATAATGGACTTTGCATAATTTTAGTTAGCGCAGAAAAGAGAAAATCCTGTGCATTAGAGGAGGCATGGTGAGAATTCTCCACAAAGTACATTTCATAACTAAAGAGTCAATCCTGAAAAAAGGGTAGCAAAGAAAATATTTTTTTTTTAAAAAAAACACATGACATTCCATTAAAAACAACCTCTGTCTCAACCCTTGCCAAATCAAGACCCCATTTTGGGTCCAGTAAAATTGAACTGTTCTGACTAGCTTATAGCCTGCATGCCTGATTCTGTTGTTTGTTACTGGATGGTTTGATATTGTTTTTAATCGTTGTGACCGGCTCTCTTCTCTGCAAGTGAAGCCAGCGGGGTGGGGGGCAAGTTTTGCACATAAGTTTTGGTTACTGAGGAAATGGCGGTGTGCACATCCTTTTCAAAATATGTCCTGGATAGATCTCTGCCCTAAACTGCCAATACAATTTAGATAAATTGATTCAGAAGCACCCTTGGCCAGTGGTCCCAACTATTAAACTTAATGCTTGCGGTTACACAAGCACCTGCATGTTCGCGCGTGGTGCAGCGTTTCCACTGGACATCTGCCTAGCGGACGGAGCCTATCCATAAACCGAGCATCATTATTGTTTCCGGAAGAGCTGAGCCCTTTCCGTATTTTCCCACCTCCCAAGATTCGGGGCTCTTATTTGGGGCGGTACGGGTTCCCCTCCCCTCTTCTCCACGTACGCGAGGAGGACGGAGCGAGCACGCGCTCCCAACCTCAAATGGTGCCAAGTACGAAGCGCCGCGTAACTAGAAGCGCATCGAAGAAGCTGCAAATGGACAACAGGTAACTACGATAGGTCTTTTCGCTTCTCTTTTAACTGGATGACCTGATCTTTGGAAGAAGCGTGGACGACCTGTTCGCTTTTTCAAGGTAGCTGGAGAGGCAGGAGCTTAGCAGCTGATGGTCTCACTAAACCTAGCCAGCTCTGGAGTGTGGGAAAGGCTTTGGAGATGTCCCGCTCCCGGCCTGAAGGCATCCTATAAAGCCTGAGCTGTCCGGTAGAGATACGCGTGCGTTTTAAGAGGGAAAAAAAAAATCTAAGAAGGAATAGTACATGTTCTGCTGTGTCTGTCTTTACACGCGCGTGTGTGTTTATATATGTGCATGTGTATATGAGCCCGCGCGCGGGATTACTGCGCGGGCCCGAGGCGCTCTTACTGCAAAACCAAAGAGATTGGATGTTTGTCGCGATTATGTCTAACTGCTCTTATTTCCCGCCGCCCCCATATGTTATGTTCAGAGATACCCATGTCTTTTCGTTCTGCATTGCACTGCAGCAAGTTAGAAAAGCTGCTTGGTCGGCTAGATTGAAAGCAGTGTCAATAGCCTTGAAAGCATCATTTGGGAATATGCTGGAGAATATAGTTTTTAGCCATGGTCGACTGTCATTTATATTCTTAAATCTATTAATTCATCTATGATTTAACTCAGATGGTGGTGGTGGTGGGGGGAATAGTCAGCCTATTTATTTTTAATGATTGTTTATAGTTGGTATGTTAAATTGTTATTGAATAACAAAAAAGTTATTGAGAATACTATTGTGATTATAAATTAAATGTAAAATAAAGCTTGGACTATGGTAGTTTGGTACAGTGGTTAAGGCATTGAACTAGAAACTGGCTCTAACCCTATCTCAGGCACAAAGCCAGCTGGATGACCTGGAGCCAGTCACACTCTGTCAGCCCCAGGAGAAAAGCAATAAGAACCCCCTTTTGAAAATATTGTCAAGAAAACAAGAAAGTATTGTCCTGGAAGTCACTAGGAGTCCAAAATGACTAGAAGGTAGTCAGTTTTCTCTGAGTAATAATATTAATCTGGAACTGGTCAACTTTTTATCAATGGACCTAATGATGATGAAGAATAAAGGAAATATATTCCAATAACATTAGGGAATGGGGGATATGCTGCCTCTCTCCGTGACCCGTCAAAAGCGCGGACGGCAAAAGCGCGATCGACAAAATCGCGCCTTTGACGTCATCACAGCGCGACGAAAAAGATCGAAAAATTCAAATAAAAATTAATAAAAATTAAATTAAAGCAAGCCGATTCACACAAAGGTAAGGGTTAGGGTTAGGGTTAGGGTTAGGGTTAGGGTAAGGGTTAGGGTTAGCTTTACAGCGTTAGCGTTAGCGTTAGGGTTAGGATAAGGGTTAGCGTTACGTTTTTCGTTACTTTAACGGTTAGGTTTAGGGTTAGGTTTAGGGTTAGGTTAAGAGTTAGGGTTAGGGTTAGGTTTAGGGTTAGGTTTGGGGGGGTTAGGGGAAGGTTTTAGCTTTATTTTTACATTTTTTCGATCTTTTTCGTCGCGCTGTGATGACGTCACAGCGCGCTTTTGTCGAGCGCGATTTTGTCCTACGCGCTTTTGTGGTGGAACCGCCTCTCTCTACCCTAAATAGAATGATCTGATATATTCTTACATTGAATTTATTTCTTTATTTTGATTTTTTGAAAGGAAAAGTGTCTGTATTTTATAGTTTAAACAGTTTAAATAGTATTAATTAAGCACATTATGGGGAAAACCCCTTTTAAAGCTTTGTGGGAACTAACTGTTGATTTGGGGCATTCAGGATGTGGATATGGATGTAAATAATATCAAAATGGCAATCATGACAGGCAATCATAGACTTATCCCATTTCTAATTTGAGTACTAAGCATCACCAATACATACTAAAGGATAGGTTTTTGATCACCCAGATGCAAATGCCATTTCATAATCAGAGATTTGTCCTCCTTGGAAACTGTTATATGGAATCTAGATTAAGAATGGACACATCTTTTCAGGAATAGTTCTACTTTGTGAGTTTCATGGGAATGGACCCTAAATTATGCATTTTAAAATTCCAATGAGCTCAATGTGATGGATATCTGGGTGCTTCTAATAATTCTTTTTACACTGATTTTAGTAAGATATACTGATTAGTGACAGGATTTCAGGCACTGTTAAAAATAATGAAATGCATTTTAAATGTAAGTATTAAACAGAAAGAAATGAGTATGACAGAAATAGTAATTATAAAATAAGGTCAGAAGGTCTGAACAGTTTCTCATAATTTTATTTTTATAACACTTAAAATGTGGCTCTTATTTTTACTGTTATAGATTTATCAACAATTCTATATAGGTTATTTGGTACAGTGATACAGGTACACATCATAAGAGCAATCTAGTAGCAATCCTTCAAAAGGTTTTTGACTGCTGCAAAAATTTAGTTTTTCTAGGAAATTAAAAGGAAAAAACCCTTATTTTTCCTTGGTAACTTTTTCATTAAATCTATAATGTAAATAAATAATTCACTGAGAATTTCATCCTGGTGTATGGGAAATGTAAAGCAAGCTATAGTAATTTTAAATTTAAGATTATTGGGAAGTGACCAACAAAATATAATACCTAATTGTTAATGATATTAGTGATAAAAATACTAACTGATGAAGAAAAAAACACATTGATGAAGATGCAGGTTCCTACAATTACATAGGCTTTATGTACCCTGATCACATTGTCATATACTTCATACCAATCTGGAAATTATATGAGTTTCAGAAATCGATTGGAATTGGATGACTCCATTGGCTGTCTTTGAAGAGTTGTAGTAATTGAAAACGTAGATCCAGTTTTTGATTCATTGTGTTCCAAAACCAGTTACATCATTCAGCTTTTCCTGTTGATGTTGCCAGGGATCCAAAGAAGCATGCTGCTAGATCTGTGCAAATCTCTTGAGAAGATTTTACACTTTTCTGCTTTGAAAAGCAGCCTTTTTTCTGACAATATAATACGTGAATGTATTTTAAACTTGAAGAGACTCTTGTGTTATAAATTACTGTAACATAAGAGAAAGTTGTTCTGGTTGCTTTCCATCTTCTTCCCAAGTGAGGACGGTTTAACTACTTTTATTAAACCTTTGAAAACATTCCTCTAAGTTTGTAATTGCTCATTCCTTGGCTGTCTCTTCTTCTTAGCAATAATTTATCTTTGGGAAAGAGAAGGTATGGTACCACTTCCCCCATATATGTGTATAGTACCAGAATTCCAATGGGAAAAATATATACAGAAAAGAAGATCTATCCATCTTCTCTTTCACTTTCCCCAGAACAGACAGTTTGTATTGGAAAAGAGGCAGCAGGCATTTAAAGCAAGATGAACAGAATAAAAAATGAATGCTTATTCAATTTTGCTCGCTAGAAAATATATATAAAAAGTTGCTTTTCTATTATACAATATAAAGTCTGACCACATCTCTGAGATATATTTTTGAATCTTGATCACAGTATGTAGACATTTTTCTAACTCAGTGTGTTGCCTCATGGCTATACTTTATGGCTATTACCATTTAGTCAGGAGATGAAAAATATTTTGTTGATAACTTTCAAACTACAGCCTGCTTTTAAAGATGTGCTTCCTGGTTCTATTCTGGAAAGTCTGGAAATGGAAATAGTTTAATAAATTGACAATTTACGCCAATTACTGCAACTTGTTGATTTTTTTATATAGGTAATTTAGTTTGAAGTAATTTCTAGCATAGCAATATAATAGAATATCATAAGAGGAATTTAATATGAGTTGCCAGATTTGCTGAAATGCAACAGACTGCATTTTGTTCCATAAAAACATTTCAACAATATATTTCATTTGCACAATGTTTTTGAAGCTATTTTATTGTCTTAATTAGTATCTTGCATTTTTTCAGGAAATAAAAAAGTAAATGTTTTCAGCAATGCTCTTGAGGGAATGCATAATTTTGTTAATTTGAAGAAATTTGCAGTCTTTACAAATAGATTAGGTAAAAATTGCAATCAAAGAACAGCATACACAAAAAACAAAATGTAAATAATAACATAATATAGGTAGTAATAAGAATACATTATGAATTCATTGGCAAAGAATAAAAAATATTTGGTTTTCTGAAAATTATATCTACTTGTCAACTAAGAAATTTTTTAAAATGAATTTTATAAAAATGGAATAGTAAAGTCATTACTAGATTATTGTGGCAGATTGTACAGAAGGATGGTGAATATATATGCATTTGGCAAGTTCAGCCGCTCATTGTGCAGTAAAATATATATTCTTATAGAGTATATTATTATTAAATATCACTTTCAGTAACAATGATGGTAAAATCTCAAATCTTGGCTAAGATCAAGTGTAATGTCTACAAATATATTTCATTTTTATGTAATTTATTCAATTACATATAGTTGGTTTACAGTTTAATGAAGAGGCAATATTTCTTAAAAATATATATCATTGCTTTATTATTATTATTATACAATTGTATCACAGCGGCCAGTTGTTTCGCTGGATTTGGCACTGGTTACTAGTCGGGCCCCACCCAGGGGCCTAGGAGGTCGTAACGTATTTTCGTAATATGCGTGCAGGTCCAAGCAGTGTGGCTTTTTGCATTTGACTGATGGTGATTTTGTCAATTTTTAACTCTTTCAAATGTAATTCCAGTGCTTTTAGAATAGCACCCAGTGTGCCAATTACCACTGGAATTACCACTGCTGGTTTGTGCCATAGTCGTTGAATTTCGATTTTTAAGTCCTGGTATTTTGCGATTTTTTTCATGTTCCTTCTCGGCGACCCTGCTATCACCTGGTATTGCGATGTCTATGATTGTGACCTTATTTTTCTCAACCAGTGTGATGTCTGGTTATTATGCGCCAGTATTTTGTCCGTTTGTATACGGAAATCCCACAAGATCTCGACCATCTGATTTTCGGTGACTTTTTCAGGCTGATGTTCCCACCAGTTTGTTGCTGTTTTAATATTATAATTTTTGCACAAATTCCAATGGATCATTTGTGCTACTGAATTGTGCCGCAATTTATAATCAGTCTGCACGATTTTTTTTACAGCAGCTGAGTATGTGATCAACAGTTTCAACAGCTTCTTTGCAAAGTCTGCATTTGGCATCATCAGAGGATTTTTCGATTTTGGCCTTAATGGCATTTGTGCGGATAGCTTGTTCTTGCGCAGCCAGGATTAGTGAGTCTGTTTCTTTCTTTAATGTACCTGTTGTTGACCATAACCAAGTTTGTTCACTGTCCACTTTATCTTTTATTTTTTCCAGAAATTGGCCATGCAGTGTTTGTCAATGATTTGATTTCTATTTCTGACTTTCCATAGAGTTTCAAATCATCCATATATAGTAAATGCGAAATTTTTTCAGCTTCTTTGGCTGTTTGGTTGCCCAATTTCATTTTTTTTAAGATTACTGATAGTGGGATCATTGCAATGATGAAGAGAAGAGGTGAAAGTGAATCACCCTGGAAAATTCCTCGCTTGATATTAACCATTCCATAGATCTCATTCCCTACTGCCAACTCAATTCTCCATTGTTTCATCGCCTTTTCAGTAAAGGATGTAATATTTTTGCTAATGCCAGTTGTTTCTAAGCATTTTATGATCCAACTATGTGGCAGTGAGTCAAATACCTTTTGGTAATCAATCCAGACCTTATTCAAGTGTGAAAAATGGTCCAGTCACTTTTTTCAATGCCATTGTAACTTTGGTCACTAAGCCCATTATACCACCTTTCTTGCCACAGTTCTTAAGTGAATAACTGCAGCTGGTATTTTGTATTTCGGATATAATCTTTTTTTTAAAAAGTCTAAGAACCACTGAACTATATCTTTCAGAGATCCTGGATCACCGGGGAACTGCCAAAGGACTGGAAAAGAGCTGATGTATAGTTTCCTGGATCTATTTTTTCCCTTTTTTGAAGATGGGAACATCTTCAAAAAAGGGAAAAAAATAGATCCAGGAAACTATGGACCTATCAGCCTGACCTTAATATCAGGAAAGATTCTGGAAAAGATAATCAAGCAACAAATTAGCGAACACCTAGAAGTAAAGAAAGTAATAGCCAAAAGCCAACATGGGTTTGTCAAAAACAGATCATACCAGACTAATCTTATTACATTCTTTTGACAAAGTGACCAAATTAGTGGTCCAGAGGAATGCCATCGATATAGTTTACTTGGACTTCATTAAGGCATTTGATAAGGTAGACCATAACCTACTACTAGATAAAGTAGAAGAATGTGGGTTGGACAACATCACCACCAAATGGATTCCTAACTGGATAACCAACCACACTCCATTTGTAGTCCACAATGGAATTGCATCTACATGGAGGGAAGTATGCAGTGGAGTACCCCAAGGCTCTGTTTTAGGCCCAGTACTCTTCAACATCTTCATCAATGATTTGGATGAGGGAATAAATGGGGAACTCATCAAATTTGCAGATGACACCAAACTGGCAGGAATAGCCAACACTCCAGAAGATAGGCTTAAGTAAGGTGACCAGATTTTCAGATTGGTAAAGAGGACACCTTTGACCCGGTTTGGGGGGGGTGTTGATTAAAAATTTTATATGGAGCAACAAAAATTTTCATACAACGCAAAAATAGTATTGTAATATTTTTTTTATTTCAACATAACTACAATTTACAAATATAAATTGTAACTGTTGCCAAACATAAAATTTTTGATCACATGACCATGAGGATGCTGCAACGGTTGCTAAGTGTAAAAGTGGTCGCTAAGTGTGAAAAATGGTCATCAGTCACTTTTTTCAATGCCATTGTAACTTTGATGACTAAGCCCATTATACCACCTTTCTTGCTACAGTTCTTAAGTGAATAACTGCAGCTGATAAGTTAGTAACATAAGTGAATCTGGTTTCCCCATTTGACTTTGTCAAAAGGTGATTATATGACCCCAGGACACTGAAACCATCATAAATACGAATCTGTTGCTAAACATCAAAATTTTGATCGCATGACCATGAGGATGCTGCAACAGTCGCTAAGTGTGAAAATGGTCACTAAGTGTGAAAAATGGTCATCAGTCACTTTTTTCAATGCCATTGTAAGTTTGGTCACTAAGCCCATTATACCACCTTTCTTGCCACAGTTATTAAGTGAATAACTGCAGCTGGTATTTTGTATTTTGGATAGAATCTTTTTTTAAATAGTCTAAGACAATTTAAAAAAAGAATCCACACAGAATAAATTGAAGTAAAACATTTCAAACTATTCTTTCTATGCACAATATATTTCAAAGTATTGTGCATAGAATTTTTAAAAATGGTTTCACTTCAATTTATTTTGGATAGAATCTTTTTTTAATAGTCTTCAGACAATTTAAAAAAAGAATCCACACAGAATAAAACTATTTAAAAAAATCCTATATCCAAATCCAAATTGTTATAAATCATGACTGTCCCGGCATAATCGGGATGTTTGGTCACCTTAGGTTTAAGATACAGAAGGATCTTGACAAATTTGAACATTGGGCACTATCTAATAAAATGAAATTTAATGGTGAAAAGAGTAAGGATCTACATTTAGGCAAGAAAAATGAAATGCACAGGTACAGTATAGGTGATACCTTGCTCAATAGTAGTAACTATGAGAGGGATCTTGGAGTCCTAGAGGATAACTATTTAAATATGAGCCAGCAGTGTAAAGCAGCTGCCAAAAAGCCAACATAGTTCTAGGCTACATAAACAGGGATAGAATCAAGATCACGTGAAATGTTAATATCACTTTATAATGCCTTGGTAAGGCCACACTTGGAATACTGCATTCAGTTTTGGTTGCCACGATGTGGAAAAGATGTGGAGACTCTAGAAAGAGTCCAGAGAAGAGCAACAAAGATGAGTGGGGATTGGAGATTGAAGAATGGCTGCAGGAACTGTGTATGTCTAGTTTAATGAAAAGAAGGACTGGGGGAGAATGATAGCAGTGTTCCAATATCTCAGGGGTTGGCACAAAGAAGAAGGAGTCAAACTATTCTCCAAAGCCCTGAGGGTAGATCAAGAAGCAATGGGTGGAAACTAATCAAGGAGAGAAACAATTTAAAACTGAGGAGAAATTTCCTGACAGTTAGAACAATCAATCAATGGAACAGCTTGCCTCCAGAATTTGTAAATGCCCCAACACTGGAAGTCTTTAAGAAGATGTTGGATAGCCATTTGTCTGGAACGGTATAGGGTTTCCTGCCTAGGCAGGGGGTTGGACTAGAAGACCTCCAAGGTCCCTTCCAACTGTACTGTTGTATTGTATTGTATTGTATATTTTGATCCTGTATTTCACCATGTTTTGTTTTCTTACAGTTGTTTAAAAATTAAATGACATCAATGTTTCTTACACCAGAGAGTTCTGATAATATGAATTGGAATATATTTTAATATGAAACATAGAGGTGTTTACTTTGAAGTTGAGTGGAATCCAGAGAATGAGTTAATTGGATGCTCATTCCCAAGGGAGGTTTTTAGAATGAATTGCTTTCTTTGCAAATTTATTTGGGGGAAAAAGAATTGCAATAGTATACTGCACATTATCTTTTTCATAGCTTTTAAAAAGAAACACTGAAAATAAAACATTACATTAATTTTACAGAAGGACAAGTGAATATGTGGTCTACTTTAAGAGTAAAAAAATAAAAGTGTATAATTTTATTCAGAATTTCCAGCAGCTTAGATGGTTTTAATATTTCAGTTCACTGTGGTTATATTGTAATAGTAGCATGTTGATTGCATAAGCAAATTTTGACATAATTAAAGCTGCAATATTGCTGAGTGTTGTAGCAGTTCAAACAATATACATTTTGATTGAAGGAAGAGACATACAGAAGATGAAAAGTACAAAGTATTCATATATTGTCAGACTAGAGAGCTCCTAATGTTAATGCACTGCATATAATCATCAAAGTGTAAAGGTGTTTTAGTTCAATTCCTACTAGAAGATTGAACCCTATAAAATAACAGGGTGGCCCATGTCGCAGCAGTTCCAGTAATAATGAAACTGGTCACTTGGTGCCTTCTTGAGATTCACAATAATCAAAATTACCACACAGGATACACATTGCGTTAAGAGAGAAAAATTCCTCCTTGCAATTCCTCCTTCACCTGAAAATCATATATGTGACAAATAGCATAATACAATATCTGTGTATCTCTGTTGTAAGAGTAATTTGTTCACCATTCTGATTATCTCCACTATTATCTAGGATTCTAAGTCATTCCTTTATAAAGCTAGGGCAGTGGCTGGATACAAGTATCATCTGTTGAATGTGATTATTTAACCCAGGTCTATTAATTAGACTATGGGATGAATTCAAAATCTTAAATCATATATCAGATTTATAGATTATAATAGCTGGGTTTATACAAACTAGTATTTTAGTGGCACGTGGAATTTAGCAAGTGTTTAAAAGATTGTTGACAAGTTTATGTTCTGCTAAATTCATATGTAGTCACAATAAAAGCCATATCTTCATGTGATTGATGTATAAACATTAAAGACAGCTGGAAACAAAATATGCACATATTTCATCTCCATCTGGAAATACAAATAGTACTTTGCATGCTATCCCATCTAACTAATAGTAGATTTTTTTTGCAACCACAAAAGCTGTTTTTGTTATCTTCTTTTCATTGTTCATCTTTTTGAGTAAAAATAAATAAGAATTTCAGTTCACTTTTCAGTCTATTAGAAGCCCAGTATTGTATACTTAAGATTTACACCAATCTTCACTGTATCAGAAATTAGTTTGTTGCACAATATGGGTGACACTGAGGTTTATAATAAACTTCAGAAAATAACAGCATTCATCCAACTGTGTCTTACCTCAGAAAAACTTAGCAATGTTAGCACTGATTAAAGTTTGAATAGGAGGGCACCAGGAAATCTGAGGATTGTATTGAGACATTGGAAAATATCATGAAAAAAACACCTAGTGCCACTTCTGCACTGAGTCAAGGTCAACTCAGGCTTCATGAGTCACATTCATTTTTCATTTACTTCTTTATTCAATGCATTTTAAACTGTTTTGGTTTATATTCTTGCTTGAAAATTGCCTGAAAATTGTAGACCATGAGTTGTAATGGGTTTGATTCATAAAGAAATGGTTGAAGTCATTACATAGCATTTGAATGACATTCAAGACCAAATTGTTTTCTTTTTGTAACTCCTTTTACAGGTTATTCTTTAGCTTAAATTGCGTCAGCACCTTCCTGTTGTTTCTTCCAGGTTGTGGATCTCTGGCTTCTGGCTGTCCCAGTCATTTTCTTTTTGAAAAATGCATTGCCCAGTTGTTTCTCGAGCTGCATCTTCTGCCAAAACATCTTTTGAACCCAATGTGCTAGTAGATGTTTCAAAAAAGTTTTAATATTTTCTTTAAGTCCCTAAATTGACAATCAGTCACTGCAGAAAAAGAAGGGGGGGGGAACCCCTATTTGGCTCACACCCTCCTGATCTTGTGCAAAAGTCTGCAGACTTTTGCCAGTTGATCTGGGACCTAAATGGGGCATACCCTGCTGGAGTTGGCTGATGGACTGATAGTAGAGCCCGCCTCCCCTTCTGGGCATCTTTCTTCCTCCTATTTTTTAATCTTTATCTTTACCTTTACCTATGGTTAGAGTTTTATATCTTTTAATGTTAAGTCCACAACTTTTCCAGCTTTGCAGATTGGTGGTGGTGGGGGAGAAGGGATGATTCTGCATGAACGGTGGGCAAGTGTGTATATGCACATAGCTCCATTTCACAAGGGCTAGGCATGCACACCTGCCACTCATGCAAATGGAGCAGGGCTGGGTTTCAAAAATAATTATTACTGATTCTGTGGGTGTGGCCTATTTTGTGGGCGTGACTTGTGGTCATGCAACTGGGTGGGTGTGGCCAACTTGTAAAATGTGATGAAACTCATTTAACAACACTCTTGCTTAGCAACCAAAATTTTGGGCTCAATTGTCGTCATAGGTTCCCTTTCTTTCTTTCCTTCCTTCCTTCCTTCCTTCCTTCCTTCCTTCCTTCCTTCCTTCCTTCCTTCCTTCCTTCCTTCCTTCCTCTTTCTTTCTTTCTTTCTTTCTTTCTTTCTTTCTTCCTTTCTTTCTTCCTTTCTTTCTTCCTTTCTTCCTTCCTTCCTTCCTTTCTCCTGCCCTCCCTCCCTCCCTTCCTTCCTCTTCTCTTTCTTTCTTTCTTTCTTTCTTTCTTTCTTTCTTTCTTTCTTTCTTTCTTTCTTCTTTCTTTCTCTTTCCCTTTCTTTCTTTCTTTCTATCCTTCCTTATCTCCTTCCTTCCTTTCTTGTCTCTCTCTCTCTCTCCCTTCCTCTTTCTTTATCTTTCTCTTTCCTTCTTTCTCTTTCTTTCTCTCTCTTTCTTTCTCTCTTACTCTTACTCTTATTCTTTCTTTCCAAAGAGACACAACAGGTGGATCTAACTAGATGTTATGCACCATAAAATATATGGCACCTTACAAAGCTGGGCCACCAACTGAGCAACAGACACTTCAGTGCTGTGAAAAACATATTTCTTGTATTTACATAATATTCCACCTTTTATAGGCTTTATAAACATATTTATTTCCATAAGAGAAGGGAGAGATCAGCTGGCAGAAGTGGACTGCTTTGTTAATCTGAGGGGACAGCTATCTTTATCTTTCCTTTTCATCCAAATCTTATGAAATAGTGGTTATTCTGAACTGGTGATGGAAAAGGATGAAGTGTGGTGCCAATATTTTTGTCTCTTGTATCCACGTAATATAAAGGCATTATTGCGGGTGCCTTATTTGTCTGGATAACAAGAACAGCTTGAGAGGAACAGAGAATTTTATGAACTCAAGTTATCCTATCAGGTATAATACTGCTTGGACAGTGTCTAAATAGAGACAGACAGACAGACAGATATAGAGGAGGGGGGAGGGAGGGAGGGAGGGAGTTCTATCAGCATAGAAAATATTCTTTGAATTTTTGTAATGAATCCTGATTCATATTTGATATTTACAGGATGGACACATTCACAATCTTTAATATGTAAACATTATAGAAAGATTAGTTGTTATAGTCCATCATCTTATATCCAGAAATACTCCTGAGATCAATTATATTTCCCCAAAGAGTTTATCCTTCACCCTCCCTCCCTTCCTCCCTCTCACCTACACCCACACCCAAACCCACACACCCCTGGTCTGGCACATAGATGGAGCTCTTCGGCATGGATGTGCCTGGCGGTGGCAGTGGTAGAGCTTGCTTTAGCTCTCTGCCATCCAAGAACTGCGCCGCACCGGGAAGTTCTGCATGGACTGCCTGGCACTGGCAGTGGTAGAACTTGCCTTACCTCTCTGCTATCCTGGAACTGTGCCATGCAGGATCAGCGATATAGTGGGATATTCTTTGTTTTGCCAGCGGGAGAAGGAATAAAGTGTTCCAGGAAGGCAGGTGCCAAGCAAATGTCCCGGGGCTGCTGGACAATTGCACCGTCTGCCCTCTTGGGTCACTTTCTTTCTTCTCCCACTGCCCGTTGGTGCAGCCGCAGTTGATCCAGCTGGGAAAATGGACCTTCGAAGGCAGGGTGTACTCTGCCACTGCTGCTGCTGCTGCTGCAGTCAGGTGCATCCATGCAGAAGAACTCTCTACCATGGTGCAGTTCTAGTCTTTCTTTCGCTGGTACGGGGGCATTGCCAGGCCTCCATCACTACCAGTCCGGTCCGGTATGCCAGATTTTCAGCTGACACTAGAACATCACCTGTCGGCTGTGACCAGGGGGGCCTTTGCCCAGTTCGCCTGGTGCACCAATTGCAACCCTATCTGGACCGGGAGGCCCTTCGGATAGTCACCGGGAGGCCCTTCGGATAGTCACTCACGCCCTTGTCACCTCAAGACTGGATTACTGTAATGCACTCTACTTCAGGCTGCCCCTGAAGAGTGTTCGAAGACTTCAGTTAGTCCAGAATGCAGCCGCGTGAGCAATTGTGGGTGCACCTAGGTACACCCATGTGACATCTATCCTCTGTGAGCTGCACTGGCTTCCCATTGGTCTCCGGACACGCTTAAAGGTGCTAGTCGTTACTTTTAAAGCCCTACATGGTATCGGAACTGGCTACCTGAGAGACCGCCTCCTGCCAGTTACCTCCCAAAGACCTATTAGATTGCACAGACTAGGCCTCCTCCAGATTCCATGTGCTGGTCAATGTCGGCTGGCGACCCCCCGGGGGAGGGCCTTCTCTGTAGCTGCTCCGGCCCTATGGAACAATCTCCCCATTGAGATCCGGACCCTTACTACCTTCCGGCCTTCCGCAAAGCGACCAAGACCTAGCTGTTCTGGCAGGCCTGGGGCTGTTGAATTATCCAGCCCCATCTTAAGTTATGAACGTTGTTGAATTTTTAATTGTTGTTTTTTATTTTTATATCCCTCCCTCTTCCCTTTTTATTTGTAAGTCGCCTTGAGTCTTCCGAGAGTGGGCGGCATACAAACTAATTAAATAAATAAATAAATAAATACATTTTCACTACCTCTTCTGGCGTACCCTACTATACCGAGAGGAACGCACCTTGAAATGAATATACATATGCTTTCACTTGCTGCGAGCACAAGTAGAGATGCAAGCAGAGGCATGCTTGCCCACCACTTTCATGGCCCAGTTCTGAATAAATCAAGGCCTGGTGGTGGGCTGTAACCTAGGGATTGGGGACTCTGTTGTAAGTCACCCAGTTTGCAGTGAGATGGACAGCAAATAAATTTAATAAATAGATAAATATTTCTATGCCAGAACAATATCATCCTTTCATAGTCACACAAATTTGCTGGGTTCAATTCTTAACTTGTAGTTGGCATGGTCTCAAGCATCCTAAAGATTTTTCTCACACAACTCATACTTAAAATGGATCCAGGTTATGTTGCTGTCCATAGAGTTCAACATGGAAATTATTATGTATGTAATTATTATTAGTATGTAATTATTTAAAAGTCCTCTTCTGACTAATATGAAAAGTACTCTGTTTACACCATACACTGAATTTTTTCTTTTGTTTTCTCCATTGTACAATTGATTGATTGAACTTTTTGTTTTTTACTATTTGTTGTATCTATGGATCAAATATTGGGATTTTTAATTCTTATTAGTAATCTAGTAGTTATCTGGACTTGGATTTATGCAACCAAGATGCAGCTGGTAGATAACTTTAGTTTGTTTGAGGAGACAGTGAGAAAATTATAAGAAATTAAATTGTAGGATCTAATTTGAAAGGATTAGATCAATATTTCCAAAGACTTGTTACTGGAAGTTATTGAGGATTTTTTATTGATTAAGTTAAAATGACAATATTCCTTCCTTCCTTCCTTCCTTCCTTCCTTCCTTCCTTCCTTCCTTCCTTCCTTCCTTCCTTCCTTTTTTGGTAACTCTTAATGGATCCTAGCTGACTAAGATTGAATTATTTTATTATTTTCTAATAGATAAAACATGAAATATAGGACAAAGGGACTTTTGGTTGAAATGTTAGAGGAAGTGATAGGTTACTGAAACTGCTTATATTTGCCTTGATGAAGGGAAAATCATTTCTTTATTTCTATTTTTCTGTAAATATTTCCTCCATTTTCCCCTCTGCACTTTTTTCTTGGTTTATATTAGTTTTTTATCTTTTTTTATTTTTAAAGGTCAATAAAATATTATTAAAATGTTAACTATCATTTATTTGTTTACATTTAGGATAGCTTCCCAACTTTTAGGGATTCTAGGCAGCATACAAATTCAAAAAGAATCTATATAAACAAAAAAGTTAAAATCCTGGAGCTTGAGAAGGGGAATTAATTGTGAGTCTTGGTGTTGAAATGGTAAACTAACATCAGAATTTAATGTGAGGAGAGGAAATGGGGGTCAAACAACAAACTATTTTCAACAATTCACTCCATTATATGTTTGAAGCAATTCACAGACTAGCCAGTTTTAAGACTTCCTACCCTCCGGGTCAGGGATGTCAAACTCCTGTCATCACAGTGGCATCATCCAATGTATCAGGACTTTTCCCCCTTTCGCTAAATGGGATGGGAGTGGGGCCAGTACATGATGTGTCTGGCTTGCCAGCTACGAGTTTGACACATCTGTTTAGGTGGTGCAGTTGACCAACGCATCTGAAAAAGAAATCAAAAGAGCTACACAAACTGGAGTTCCAATCCCCTTTGCAACTTAAAGAGAGGCTGGGTGGGGCCTAAGTAGAAAGCTGAGGGACAAGATTGAAGGGAATGGTCCTGCAATTATCAGCAGAATCAGTTGAAGCCCAAGATTCAAGTTGGTATGGAGTGTGACATTTCAGGCTGCCTCCCTCATGCATGTCAAAATACCCAGGTGCCTGCATATACTGTAAGGTGACACAGACGTCCCGATTTCAGCGGGACGGTCACGCTTTATAACAATTTGTCCCGTGTCCCGGGCCGTTTCAAAAAAGTCCTGATTTTCTGGCTTCATGTTGAAAGCCCAGTGGATTTGCTTAAGAAATCCTAACCGGGGCAAGACAAAAGACAATAGCAATAGCAATAGCAGTAGACTTATATACCGCTTCATAGGCCTTTCAGGCCTCTCTAAGCGGTTTACAGAGAGTCAGCATATTGCCCCCAACAATCTGGGTCCTCAGATTGACAAAAGACACCCTGTCTAACCTCTCTCTCTGTCTCAGTACTTTCATTGAAGATATAATTAAAACTTTAAAGCAGGAAAACGGACCCCCCCTGCCCCTTTTACTTCATTTTATAAGAAAAAATGACTAAGTACCATAGACCTCAAGGAAATGCTTGGGTAAAGGGGCCATGAGTGTTACTTCCTGGATTTTCCGGAGGGGAGGGGCACGGAAGTTGGAGGTTGGAGGTCGGTTCGTGTGGAAGAAAAAATGGTGGCAGAGTTTCTTTGAAAAATATTTCCCTGACTAATTTCACCATTTTAATTTGATCAGTTCTTTGTAATAACAGCTACATCATTCTGGATTGACTTGTGCCTGCTGGTAAGTGAGCTGGGTTTTTTTCTTTTCTTTTTTTAATGTCTTTTAAAATAATATTTTATTTATTGTGAATAGGATTTTTTAAAATAGCTTTATTCTGTGTGGATTCTTTTTTTAAATTGTCTTAGACTATTTAAAAAAAGATTCTATCCAAAATACAAAATACCAACTGCAGTTATTCACTTAAGAACTGTGGCAAGAAAGGTGGTATAGTGACCAAAGTTACAATGGCATTGAAAAAAGTGACTGATGACCATTTTTCACACTTAGTGACCGTTGCAGCATCCTCATTGTCACGCAATCAAAATTTTGATGTTTGGCAACAGATTCGTATTTATGATGGTTTCAGTGTCCTGGGGTCATATAATCACCTTTTGACAAAGTCAAATGGAGAAACCAGATTCACTTATGTTACTAACTTATCAACTGCAGTTATTCACTTAAGAACTGTGGCAAAAAGGTGGTATAATGGGCTTAGTGACCAAAGTTACAATGGCATTGAAAAAAGTGACTGATGACCATTTTTCACACTTAGCGACCATTTTCACACTTAGTGACCATTGCAGCATCCTCATGGTCACGCAGTCAAAATTTTGATGTTTGGCAACAGATTCATATTTATGATGGTTTCAGTGTCCTGGGGTCATATAATCACCTTTTGACAAAGTCAAATGGAGAAACCAGATTCACTTATGTTACTAACTTATCAACTGCAGTTATTCACTTAAGAACTGTGGCAAAAAGGTGGTATAATGGGCTTAGTGACCAAAGTTACAATGGCATTGAAAAAAGTGACTGACCATTTTTCACACTTAGCGACCATTGCAGCATCCTCATCGTCACGCAGTCAAAATTTTGATGTTTGGCAACAGATTCGTATTTATCATGGTTTCAGTGTCCTGGGGTCATATAATCACCTTTTGACAAAGTCAAATGGGGAAACCAGATTCACTTATGTTACTAACTTATCAGCTGCAGTTATTCACTTAAGAACTGTGGCAAGAAAGGTGGTATAGTGACCAAAGTTACAATGGCATTGAAAAAAGTGACTGATGACCATTTTTCACACTTAGTGACCATTTTCACACTTTGCGACCATTGCAGCATCCTCATGGTCACGTGATCAAAAGGTTGATGTGTGGCAAGAGTTACAATTTATATTTGTAAATTGTAGTTATGTTGAAATAAAAAAATTACAATACTATTTTTGCGTTATATGAAAATTTTTGTTGCTCCGTATAAAATTTTTAATCAAGCCCCCCCCCCCCCCCGCCCTGGTCAAAGGTGTCCCTCTTTACCAATCTGAAAATCTGGTCACCTTAATATACTGCATATTTTAAACTGAGATATTTGGGAAAGCACTAGTGCCAGACCTGTAGTCCCCAACCTGTACTAAAATTGTCTCAGCTATGGAAAGCAAATTGAGATTCAGATAGAGTAGGATATATGCTTGGAAAACAGTTTCGGGCCATTTTACTGCTAGACAAAGAAGCTGCATGGATTTGTTCTCAGTACTTTCATGGGTTTAGAATTGAAATAATAGGGTTGGAAAGCTTTAAGATTTGAATCCATGATACCAGTGTGACTGAAACTCCCCTCCCCAAACAAACAAATTTGGTTCTAAATGTTCTTATATTTAAACAATTGTCTGAAAATGGGTAATTTATTCCTGCAACTAACCACATATGCATCTGGCACTGAGTGGGTTTACAGTTCCTTTAAAAGACTTGAATGCACAATTTAAAAGTTCTATGCTTCATACTTAATAGGGAGGTGTATAGATAGCTTGCATGATTCATTGCTTTGAATTATCTTTCCTCAGAAATATGTGCTTTATATGAATCTTGTAACATCTTTTATAAATTATTTTGGAAATCTTGTTTTTGTACAAATTTCATATTGCACTTATGTTTAGATTATAGATTATTATATTAGCTTTTATTTTTTTCTGGACCTAATTTAAGATACTATGGTTAGAGCTAAATTATTTAGAATCAGATTATTTAAATTGTAACCTTTTGTTCTAGGAATACCTGATATATTTATTTATCTATGTATTTTAAATTATTTTTTACAATGATTCTAGACAACAAATAGAAGATTAAAACCAAAAACAGTAATATGATTTAGATCAGTAATAACAAACACTCATAAGCTGCCAAAATAAAATGAAATATGCCAAAATGTTTTTTTTTAAGTCAACACACTGTCAACTAATAAAGCAAGACTTACTTCTACTAAAGATTTGCTTAACTTCATGAAGCAATAGCCAGGTCTTTGAGGTGCAAAAGGCCAACCAATTGGATTCTTCTGGATATCTGGGGAGGGAGAAATGTGGTTCCATTGGCATAGTGCTGAGACCAAGAATTCACTACTCCTATCTCCCACAATTACTTAACAGAAGGGACTTGGAGCATGGCAACCCTATTGGAATGATAGAGATGATTAGAGACAGGCTGTCTGCAAGTAACTTATTCCTGTGCCATGTAGATGTGGTGAAAGCATTGGTTGAAAAGGAAGCATTTCAACTGGGGGAGTAAAGAGATATTCCAGCTTCGAGTAGATTTGGGGAAGAAAGCGTCTGAGATCAAACCCTTAGTATCTATATCTACCGTTTCCCAAGGGAAGGCAGACAGCCTAGTGAGATTGTAGCATAAAATAATCTGTTTTAGCCTATTTGATATCCATAATAAGCAAATGAGTCTGAAGATTATTTAAAAGTCAAACATGTTACATATTTTCATCCCGTAATATCTCATATGTTCATTAAAATAAGGTCTGACATCAGAAGAGTCTTAATTGTAAGGAAAAAGATTGTTTGGAATTCACAAAAAAGATAAACCAGACCCCAATTTGTACTAATAAACTTTTTCTTACTTGGAGCTAGTCTCTAGCTTGTTCATCAGTTTAGGAATGTTAAAAGATAATAATCCTGAACATCAATTTAAAAGAGAGAAAATAAATCAAATTAAAATACAAAGTAACAATTGTTAGTTAACAAATTACAAAACCCATGTCCTTTGCCCCTCAATCTGACTGCTTGCATCTGAGAGCAGGTGGTAACTAGCATCTTGAATTGCCCCAGGAAGTCCACTTATAATAAAGGTACTGCTTCTTCCTCTATAGTTAATTTCTTCTTCCAAACGTACCTTATCCATGTATTGTAGATTGGTTTTAGGTTTTTATAATATTTTTGAATTACATGTGTAATTCCTTTTGCTCGTTTTCTCTTACTGTGTTTCCCCAAAAATAAATTTCAACCAGAAAATAAGCCTTAGTCTGATTTAGCATGCTCCTAATATAAGCCCTATCTCCAAATGAAGCTTCAGTGAAGATCTTCATCAGCTGCGTGTTTATATGTGAGTGTGGCTAGCAGAGAAAGTGACAAGCACATGCAGGAGAGATAGCTGACGTCACGATGATACGATGTGTGATCTTGAAGCTTCAAGAACGCAGTCGATATTTCTGCCACTGGGTGGTCCTTTTTGGACCTACATCGTCCTGAAGAGATGATGATAGAAAAGAGTACGTCCTGCTGATCTCAGGGACACCGCAAAGTCTTTGATTTATCCAGAAGAAGCTCTTTTTCCTGATAACAGAAACCCAGCCCTGAAGCTGCTGAAGTTGGGACAACTCCGGAATGGAAAGAAAATGGAAGAGAATAGTGTGTCAGATTGGTGAAGAAATTTTATTATTAGAAAAGAGACTATCCAAAGAAAATTAAAACTAAGTTAAAATTGAAGACAAAAGAAAACAAGCAGCAAAATTAAGCTACATTAAACTTAGTGTGTTATCCTTTTTTTAAATTCTCTTTTCCTGCAAATGTTTCCTATGTTTTAAATTGGAAGGCTCAGTTTTTCTTCTACTTTTTATTTTTTACTTTTTCAATCAAAGATTCTTTTATTACATTTTCATTTTCCTTTATACAATCACTTAAATACTGTGCAGTTAAAAAAAAAGAAACAATAAACAACTCATAACACTTCTATCCTACATACACCCTTCCTTCTACCCCTCCAACTTTCATTTCCCCCTTCCAACAATCCCCTCTTCTACTTCCCTTCCCCCTCAGCCATTCCTTTCTCCCCTTCCCACCATCTCACCCTCCTTACATTCCCTTCTCACTCCCTCTTAATTCCCCCCTCTTCTTTCCCTCTACACCTCGCTTCGGTGTATTTCTAGTATTCATTGGTCTATTACTAAAACAAAAGAAAAATAAAAGGAAAATAACGAAGAAAAGAAAAAAAAAGAAAAAAAAGCAACAGTATCCAAGTGCATTCATTGTTCTGAAAATTGAGTCTATATTTCCACCCTCCCCCCCCCCACCCCCTGAACCCCCCTACCTGACCCCCTTCCGACTTCCCAGGTCCCATTCCCGGCATCGTTCTTTATCAAGCAAAGTCTGGAGTATATTGAAACCAAATAGATTAGAAGTTACAAAATAAAAAAAAATAAAAAAAAATAAAGAACAAAAAAGAAAAGAATAATAAAAAGAAAAAAAAGGGGGGAAACCCTCCCCCAAGAAAGAGAAGTCAATATACTCTCTAACATTAACCTCAGCTTCTCATTATTTTTAAAATCTTAAACAATATCTTTACCTGCTTCCGCATATAAATTCTATACCTCCCATCCTGCCTTTACCCGTGTCTGCATATATATTTTATCCTCATCCATTGCTCCTCTCATATTTACTCCACCCTCGTGTAGACTCTCCAGATAATCTTTCTTAACCTTGTATTCAAATAACAATTTATACAAAAATCAGCTTACATTCTGGATCAAGGTAATCTAATTGAACTTTCACTACCCTTCCATCTACCCCATGCCACCCGACTCCATTCATCCCAAACCACAATCCAAAAAAACTACGATCTCCGCTCTCCTCGCCCCAAAGAATAGATCATGCGCAGTTTAAATTAAGATTCAAACAAGTCTTATATAAGTCCCATACAATGTTTGTCCAAATTCAGCACCGCATCTTTCAGTCTCAATATCTCTTCATCGGTATACAGCTTTGTCATTTTATACCAGACAGGAGTCCTGAAATTTTATTCAAATTAAAAATTTAAGAAGTATTTTAAAGGCATAGCTGGATCTTTATTCTTTACTCTTCTGCCCTTCCGGAAGGGGAAAGCAACACCCTCCGCCTTGTAGCCACATGTCCCGCTACTTATCTTCTCCTTCTCCTTGTCTTTTTCCAAGTCCGGGTGAGTCAGGAAGTCCCGCCTTCAGAGTTTTGTTGTAAAAATCTCGGGCTTCGCAAACAGAATTGAGACGATATTTTTGGTTCTCAAATGTGACTGTGATACCAGATGGCACTTCCCATTTATATTGTATCTGAGAATCTCTGAGTTTTTCAGTTAAGAAAGTGTAGTCTCTCCTTGCTCTTAATATTTGAGATGGTATTTCTTTAAAAACAATCAAGTCCTGTCCATCGATTCGCAGCCTGTTATTGTAGAACTTCTGTATTATCGCATTTCTGGATTCTCTTGTGGTGAAATATATAATTATGTCCCTCGGAAGCTGTCGTTGTTTTGCTACACACGAGTTCTGGCGATAAATTTTTTGAATCTGCCAATCAAAGTTAAATCCCGGACTTCCCACCGAACGTCTGAAAGCCTCAAAAAAGGTCTGTTTCAAGTTCTCCTGTTCCTTTTCACGCAATCCTCTGACTCTTATTGCAAACGCAGTCTTATTGTAATTTATCATAACGAGTTGTTTTTGAGCATTTTCAACTTCCTGTTGTAACGTTTGAATTTTAGATGTCAAATTAGAATTAGTTTTTTCCAAAAGTTCCAATTTGTCCTCCATTTCAGAAACATAATCTGTCATAACAGTCATAACTCTGATCGTATCTTCCCTTGTTTGAGCAATCTTGGCGTCCAGTTTATCATATAAGTCCTATAAAAGTTGTTTAATTTCCTGTCTGAACTCTTTAAGGGTTTCAAAAAGAAATTCTTGCGTTAAGAGATCTCCAGTAGAGGGCGTGGGAGGCAAGGGCAGCGATTTTGTAACAATTTCTTGAGATGTATTATTAAGGAAACGCTTAGACTGCTTCGATTTGGGAGCCATTATAAAAAACGCACAAACAAACAAAGTCTCTGCTCCCCTCGGTTTTAAATGGGATACTATTTATAGACTTTTAACAGTTAATAAGGAGAAGTCTTCAGGAGAATAGAGCTGATTGAGTGTGTCATATATCAAACGCAGAAGCTATAAAATCGGCATCTTGTAACGCAGCTGGATAAGAAAGCCTTTTACAAAATTGAAGCTGGTATTTTGAATAGTAATAAGAAAAAAAATTACAACTTCAAGTTAATATTTGGTTTTAAAGCCATTTCAAAATTTATCTGCCTGCAGTTAATAAAACTCTATTGCCTGAATATGCAGCTTTAAGTAAAGAGGCTTTTATTTTGAAGTTTAAGGCTTGGCAGAACTTTCAGTGAGTAAACATTGTAACAAGACCGTTCAGCAGATTCATCACCATTTAACTTCCAGATAAGCAAAGTTAATGAAGGAGTAGAAATGAAACTAATTAAAAAGCTTCTGCTGGCCTATTGTGAAACCAAAACATATGATAAGCAATCTCTTTTGTTTTGAATTCTTGTGAATTCTTGTGAGGATTAACAAAAAGTGTTCATTATTACCGGAGAAACCAGCCTGCTCGGCGCCATTTTAAAAGCCTCTAAGTAAATAATTTTTCGGAGGAGAAAAAGAAAAGAAGCTGAAATGTTGATAAACAATTATTGTCCACGGAAATGGATTCAGCTCGTGATAAGATTAAATCAAACAAAACTTGGAACTGAGTGGGGGAGACCTACTTTGTCCTGCACAAGGCAGTTTGAAATTCCCAGCACGGACAGCCGTTCTGCCTTGGGCTAGCCCCCCTTTCCCTGCAAGCACAAAAGCTGCAAAAATCGAAGAGCATTTGCCAGCAAAACAATTTCTTCTTTCCTTCTTGCCTGAAGGATAAGAAAACCTGATAAGACGTCTGATGGAAGAACCTCTAAACAGGTACATAGCCAGGAATTCGGAGGCAGCTGATTTTTTTGCTGCCACCACCAGCAGGCTCCTCCCAGGAAGTCTATTTTTTATATTTTTTACTTTTTCTATATATACTTGTGGATTAAAAATTTCTTGCTTTTCTACGACGTTTGATTTTTTTATTAACAATTTTTCTCCACAAGTCTGCTATTTAAAAGGAGCTGTAATAGCAGAGAAAAAAATAGTAACACTGCCACTTTAAGGCTGGAACTTGAATCATTGTATTTTCTTTCTGCTCTTTGATCATTGGAGTTCCTTTCAGTTTGTTTATTGAGAGTGATAGTAGAAAGAGCACTATTTGTTTATACAGCTGCTGTTTCAGAGTTTTTGCAGTGAAAGCAAAGTTTTGACTTGAAAGATTATAATGAACTTGTTTGGAATACAATAAAAGCCTCAAATGCTATAGTGGCAGTGTTTATAAGTTGGAAGGATGGCGCAACATGAAAAAGAAACATTAATATTGCAAATGATTATGTTTAAAATTCAAAAGATATTAATAATAAAGAAAATTGAGAGGCGAATGGACGACACAGAAAAAAGAACAACAAAAAGAGATGGAAAAATTAAGAATATTTATCAAAAGAAGAAAGTTGAGGACAGAATTCCAAAAATTGAAGGAAAAAAGGAACAAAGAAATAAGAAAATTGTGGATACTGACAGCATACTGACCATGGTTGGAAATAGTAAGAGTGGACTATGGAAAGGGGAGATAGGTGGATTGGAACTCTACCTCAAACCTCAAAGTACAGAAGAAGAAAAAAGATAAAATTTGATGGAAATAAGAACAAAAATCTTGACTGAAATATTGGTGATAACCAAAGATAAGTTGATGAAAGGAGCAGATGTAGGGTTTCGAGTGCTCATAAGATATACAATGACCAACAAGCTGCAAAAAGAAGTCCAGAAAAGACCCACTAAGAAAACAACCATAATATTAATTCCAAAAATGACACGAGATATAAAACTGCACTATTACTGGAAAGATACAGGTTGATGTAGTGAAAGTTTATATTAGAAATTAAGTCAAACTTAGTTATGTTTAGAATATTATATATAGTAATATTGTAATATGAGTAATATTGAATATATATATATATATATATATATATATATATATATATATATATATATATATGTATGTATGTACTAGTTTGAGGATATGAAATTTTATACAAACTGCAAATGAGACTATGACAGGAGACGTAAAAGTATTTGTTATTAAATATAATCAATTTTTATTTGGAATGCTATTATATCATTTTACCTCAAATTTAGGATATTTCATACAAAAGGATGTTCAAGCAATTTATAGTCAAATGAATGTTTAATAATTATAATAATTTTTATATAATATACTGGATTGATGTTTAATAATTATAATAATTTTATATAATATATTGGATTGATGATATGATAATTTGTTTGAAATGAGTTGATAATTTGTGATCTTACATACATTTGAAATTGAGGACTATGGAAGTGATGCACAAAAACTTTACAACCAAACAACATGCTATACGTGATTGAAGAAGGTTCTATGTGTTATTTGTTGTCTGTTTTTGTCTAACCCAAAAAGAAAAAAATATTCTTTTAAAAAAAAGAACAGGAAATGATATACAAAGATTTTTGGGTTTGCTACCCCAAGAAAATAGAAATTAAGAGCTAAAAGAGACACCTGCAGCAATAGAAAAAGAAAGGAAGAGAGGAAGAGAGGAAAAGGAGGGAAGGAAGAGAGAAGGTGAGAGGACGATGGAAGGGGAAAGCAGAGAAGGAGAGAGGGTAAGAAGGGGAAGAGGTAGAGAGAAGTAGGGGAGAGGTAAGGGAAGAAGGAAGGAAAAGGAGAGGAGGAAAGAAGAAAGTAGAAAAGGGAGAGAGAAAGAGAAAGGAAGAGAGGAGAGGAGATGAAAAGAAGAGGAGGGAAGGAAGATAGTGAGGAGGAGAGGAAGATGGAAGGGAGAAGGAGAGAAGGAGAGACGGTAGGAAGGGGAAGATGAAGAGAGGAGTAGGGGAGAGGAAAGGGAAGAAGGAAGGGGAAAGAGGAAGGAAGTAGAGAAGGGAGGGAGAGAGAAAAGTAAAGGAGAAGAAGGTGGTGTCAAAATAGGTGAGAGATGGTAAACAAAACAATCCAAATGAAATATTACAATTCTATAAATGGAATGACAATTACGAATGTAAAAAAAAGAATAAGCATTTGAATATATATAGAGAACAAAAAATAAAAAGGACTGTATTAAAAAAAAGAAGGTGGAGAGTACATGGGGCAGATGGTGTACAGCCGCACCCATAGCCTGTGCAGCACAGGTGAATCTCAATGCTGCAATCACCTCCAAGCAGATGCACAGGGAAATGCAAGTGTTTCTGACATGAAGCGGCACCAACAGCAGGCAGTGATATTGGGGAGGGCAGGCAATCTCAATGTGCTGCATGATCTTCTGCCCTGCCATATCTGCAGAAAAGCCAAGAGACAATCAGATAGATTGATACCCGATTTAATGGAGGCAGGTGATTCCGATGTGTTGCAGCACTAGCAGCAGGCAGAGGTTTGTGTGTGTGGGGGGGGAGAGGTAGATGATCGGAATCACCTGCCTCATCCCCATGACACTGTCTGCTACTGGTGCCACTGCACATCAAAATTACCTGCCTCCATTAAATCAGGTGTCAATCCATCCCACCATCTCTTGACTTGCCCATGACTGCGACAGGGGAGAAGACAGCACAACACATCAGAATCGCCTGCCCTATCCCTATGCCTCTACCTGCTGCTGGTACCGCTGCACATCAGAATCATTTGCATCCCCACTGCACCTTTCCCTGCTGTGGTTGTCACCATGAGTCAGAATCACTTGTCTACATTAACAGATTAGGTAGCAATCTGTTTCACCTTCTCTCAGCTTGCCCTCATTGCCCGTGTTTCCCGCAAAATAAACTCTAATGGATCTTTTTTGGGGTGTCCAAAATAAGACCAGATCTTATTTTGGGGAAAACATTATACAATGCACATTGCTATATAATATTATATAGCACATTGCTATATAAACCCATAGGGAATGAATGAGTTAAGACAGCTGGAAAATATAGTAATAAAATCTGCAGTGATCCTGTATATTTGCGGCAAATTGACCAGCATCAGATGAACAAAAGTATGCCTTAAAGCAGTGATGGGGAACCTTTTTTGGCTGCCGTGCCAAAAGCGGGGGCAGCACAGGGTGGGTTGTGTGCTGGTATGCCACACCCATAATGCTATGCACGCATCTCCTGCCCCCGTGTGTGCATGTGTGTGACCAGCAACCCTCCTGCTTTTACCATGTTTTTTTCACCCTCCCCAGGCTCTAGAGGTTTTCTGAAAGCCTCCAGAGGGTGAAAAACAGACATATGGCGAACCCAGAAGTTCGGGAATGGTGACTTCCAGTTTGTCTGTAGGGTCATTTTTCGCCCTCCAGAGCCTTCAGGGAAGCATCCTGAAGGCTATGGAGGGCGAAAAACGGTCCTATGAGCAAACTGCAAGTCAATTCCCAAACTTCTGGTTTGACTGTTGGGCTGGCTTTTCACTCTTTGGAGGCTTCATGGAAGCCTCTGGAGGGCAAAAAATGGCCTCAAAAGAAGGCCAAAGTCAACTGGCCAGCATTTCATTTCATTTATTATTTCATTTATTAAATTTCTTTTGTGTAAATGTGTTTTTATTTTCCATTTCATTTTCGTACAGTCACATATATACTGTGCATTACCGGGACCATATAACATTAAACAATAAACACAGCCATTCCTCTTGTCAACAATACCCCCCAAAATAGAAACCCAATGTATCTCTTCGACCCTCCATACACCCTTTCTTTCGCCCCCCTCCAACTTTCCATCTTCCCTCCATCATTCCCCTCTACCCTACTTCCCCTCCCCCTCTACCACTCCTCTCTCCCGATACACTCCCTTCTCCCCCTCCCTCCAGTCCTCTCTCCCACCCTCTCTACCCCTCTTCTATCCCTCTACTCCTCCCTTCGGTGTATTTCTACAATCTATTAATATATTCAGCTTGTCCTATTTTTACAGTGGAATTAAAGAGCAACAGTATACAAGTGCCATCACGTTACTTTAAAATCTAGCACATACTATATATCCCCCTCCCCCCTCCCCCTAACACCCCACCTCCCTTCCCCCCCGACTTCCCAGAGCCTGTAAATGGTATAGATTTTTAACAAACACAGTCTAAAATATATTGAGACAAAGGAAATTAAAAAAAAGAAGTTAATAACATCTCTGCATTGAACTCAGCTTCTTCCTGTTACACTAACTTTGAGCAGTTTAGATTATTCCTAATCTTAAGCATAGGCTATCTGTAATTTCTTAGTCCTATATTTGTTTTGTATATAGTCAATCCATTTTTTCCAATCTCGTTTATATCTCTCATTTGAATAGTCTTTAAGATATGCCGATATTTTCGCCATCTCGGCTAGGTTTGTGACTTTCAATGTCCATTCTTGAGTTGTAGGCAAGTCTTCCTTCTTCCAGTATTGCGCCACCAACAGTCTTACTACCGTTATTAGGTGCAGAACCAAATTAGTCTCTAGCGCTGTAAAGTCAGTACATATACCTAGTAAAAATAACTGAGGTGTAAACTTTATCCTTCTTTTAAAGATATTTTGCATAATCCACCACATTTTTATCCAAAATGCCTTAACCTTTTGACAAGTCCACCATATATGAAAATATGTGGCATCGAGACAACCACATCTCCAACATTTAGGCTGTACATTCGGATACATAGAAGCCAGCTTTCTAGGATCTAAGTGCCATCTATAAAACATCTTATAAAAATTTTCTCTCAGGTTTTGTGCTTGTGTGAATTTCACATTTCTTACCCATATTCTTTCCCATGTGTCCAACATTATTGGTTCTTCAATATTTTGAGCCCACTTTATCATACAATCTTTAACTAATTCTGTTTCCGAATCCATCTGTATTAGTACATTATATATTCTCTTTATATGCATTAAACTTTGATCTCTTATTTGTTTAAGCAAATTATCCTCAACTTGGATAAAACCAGTTTTTTGGTCTATTTTCCACCTGGCCTGTAATTGGCCATACTGGAACCATGTTTGAACTACCTTCTCTCCTTTCAATACCTCTAACGATTTTAGTTGTAGCACCCCCCTTTCCAAAGTAAGAAGTTGTCTGTAGGTGATTCTATCCTGTTTTTGTGCTATATTCATATTTTCAATTGCATGTCTAGGAATTGCCCACATGGGTAACTTGTCATTTAGTTTATATTGATATTTTTTCCAAACCCGCAGTAAAGCATTTCTTAAGATATGACTTTTAAAATTCTTATCCAATTTTTTGTTGAATAACAAATAAGCATGCCAACCATATACCAGATCGTGTCACTCGATATTCAGTATTCTATCGTTGGTTAAATGGGTCCAATCACTAATTGCGGATAGCGCCACTGCATCATAGTATAATTTTAGGTTAGGTAATTTCAAGCCTCCTCTCTCGCGTACATCTTGCATTATTTTCATCTTTACTCTCGGCTTCTTTCCGGCCCATACAAATTTGTTGATACCCTTCTGCCATTCTAAAAGATTCGCATCTTTTTTAAGTATAGGTAACATTTGAAAAAGAAATAAAATTTTTGGTAAGATGTTCATTTTCACTGCCGCTATCCTACCCAACAAGGATAAGTGCAGTTTCTCCCATTTTTTCATCTCTATCTGTATGCTCCGCCAAAGTGGTTCATAATTGTGCTTATATAATTTCCCGTTTGAGGCTAAAATATTAACCCCAAGATATTTGACTTTTTTGACTACCTCACATCCTAGCATCCCTCCTAGTTCTTCCTTTTGTTTAGTATTCATATTTATACCTAATATTTTTGTTTTTCCTAAATTTATTTTAAAACCAGACACTTGACCATTTTGATTAATCGTAATCATTAAAACCATACTAGATTCCTGTGGTTGTTCCAATATTATGACCAAATCATCCGCAAAAGCGGGGACTCTGTATTCTTGCTGCCTAATCTTAATCCCTTTTAGACCATCCAACCCCCGTATTTTATTCAACAATACTTCCAAAGTTATAATGAACAATAGTGGGGACAAAGGACAGCCCTGTCTTGTACCTTTTCCGATTTGAAAAGGGTCTGTTAAACTTCCGTTGACTATGATTTGAGTTGTTTGCTGTTGGTATATTGCTTTAATTGACCGTAAAAAGCCAAGGTGGCGCAGTGGTTAAAAGCAGCACTGCAGGCTACTGCTAGATCAGCAGGTCAGCGGTTCAAATCTCACCGGCTCAGGGTTGACTCAGCCTTCCATCCTTCCGAGGTGGGTAAAATGAGGACCCAGATTGTTGGGGGCAATATGCTGACTCTCTGTAAACCGCTTAGAGAGGCCTGAAAGGCCTATGAAGCGGTATATAAGTCTACTGCTATTGCTATTGCTGCTATTGCTATCTCCTATCTGCATTTTTTGCAATATCTTCCACAGAAATTGCCAGTTAACTCGATCAAAGGCCTTCTCAGCATCCAGAAATATGAACGCAGTAGGAATTTGGTTGTTCTTTCCCAAATATTCTAATGCATTAATAATTAGTCTGACATTACTCTTCATCTGTCTCCCCTGTATAAAACCTGTTTGGTCGGTATGTATCAATTGTTGCATAACCACCATTAACTTATTTGCTAGTATTTTAGTAAAATTTTTATAATCTACATTAAGTAATGAGATAGGTCTGTCATTTTTTGGTTGGATAGTATCTTGATCTTCTTTGAGTATCAAAGATATAAACACTGTCTTCCAAGATTGGGGCACTTTACCTTCTGTTTGAATTTTATTAAATAGTTCTCTAAGAGGTTCTACCATTTCTAACTGTAAATTTTTATAGTAAACCGCTGTCAAGCCATCTGTGCCTGGCGCTTTCCCTAACTTTAGTTGCTTAATTACCTGCAAGATTTCCCCTGAGGTTATTGGTTGGTTCAACTTTTGCCTGTACTCTTCTCTAACTAGGGGTATTTTCTCTTTATCTAAGTATTTGTCTATATCTAAACCCTTAATTTTGTCCCCTTTATACAATTCTGTAAAAAATTCCCAGAATGCCTTTTGAATCTCCTCCTGTTGAAACACCTCCTTCCCTCTATAAATCAATTTGGTTACATTTCGAGTTTTCGTTTTTTTTTTAATCTGATAAGCTAACCATCTGCCCGGTTTATTTGCGTTACAAAAAGTATTGTGTTTTGCATATAATAAACTAGTGGCTATCTGATCAGAGATCAACATATCAAATTGGGATTTTAATATAGTAATTGCTTCCTTAACCTTTGTATCGCCTGGATTCAATGTTAACTCCAACTCTTTCCCTTTAATTTCCTCTTCCAATTCTTTTCGTTTTAGCCCTTGTTTATGTCTATGTATTTTGTTTATATTCATCAGTACTCCTCTCATATACGCTTTGCTTGCATCCCTTACAAATTCCATAGGTGTACCCTTATTCATATTCAGAACAAAGTATTCAGATAACAATTTTTTACAATCATTAATGTACTTCTCATATCTAAATAAGTTTTCATTCAGCCTCCAAGACCTTCTTGCCTGCACTATCCTTTCCAATTCCATCCAAACTGGGTTATGATCCAAAAGGACCCTCGCCGCAATCTTTGTCTTCTTCACCCTAGAAAGTAAATCATTAGTGATTAGTATAAAATCAATCCTTGAAAAGGATTGATGTCTATCAGAAAAGAAGGTGAAATCATATTCCTCTGCGTTTCTTTCTTGCCAAATATCTCTCAATTCAAAGTCGTCCATCATGTCAAAAAAAGGTTTGGGTAGCTTAGCTCGCATTTTAGTATTAGGGTGAAAGGTCTTATCTCTTTTAGTGTCAATCACGCCGTTCCAGTCACCCAATAGTATACAAGACTTATAGTCCCACTGTACTAATTTAGCGTGAAGATTTCTATAGAATCCGTCTTGCTGTTGATTAGGAGCATAAATCCCCCAAAATAATGTCTTTTTCCTTTCTAAGATTAGATCTAGTGCGATATATCTTCCAAAGGGATCTGCTTCAATTAGTTCAACCTTAATGTCTTTTCTTAAGTATACAACTATACCATTTTTCTTTTCCGTAGCAGAGGTCACAAAATGTTGACCAAGTTTGGGGTTAAACAAATATTTTTGATCGGTTGATTTGATATGAGTTTCTTGCAGACAAATTATATCATTCTTGAACTGTTTAAGATAGTGAAATATTTTCTTTCTCTTCTGTGGAGAGTTCAGTCCATTGACATTCCATGTCAAAATCTTAGTTGTCATCTTTGGTTGCCTGGAAGCTTTTTTAGAGCCTCCTGCATGGCCTGTTTAACCTTTGGACTAGCTCCTCCCATGGCTTCTGAGCTTGTTGCTGTAACTCCTTGATCAATGGCCGGTGATTGTTGAGGTTGTTGCATTGTAGCTTGTTTTTCCATTAGTCTGGTAGTCATACGGCTAGGTCTTTGTTCCATGGCACCTTGCCCTTCCAGGAAGGGGAGATGGTGCGTCTTGTCTGGTAGTTGTGTAGTTTGCCGTCTATCTTGTCCTTCTTGTGGTCTTTCTCCAGATCCAGATGGTGCAGGGTGTCCCAACTTCAAAATATTGTGATAGAAATCTCGAGCTTTCCATACAGAGTTGAGACGATATCTTTGCTTGTCAAATGTAATTATAATACCAAATGGCACATCCCATCTATACTGTATCTGACGGTTTCTGAGTTCTTCCACTAGAAAAGCATAATCTCTCCTGGCTCTTAGCATTTGAGGTGGTATTTCTTTCAATCAAATCCTGGCCGCCGATTTGAAGCCTGGTGTTATAGGACTCTTGTAGTATCATGTTTCTGAACTCTCTTGTGGCGAAGTATATAACTACATCTCGGGGGAGTTGCTTTTGTTTTGCTGCCCAAGAATTAACGCGATAAATTTTATCGATCTGCCAGTCAAAGTTGGACCCTGGTCTTCCCACCAGCCGGTCAAAAGCCTCTGAAAAAATCTGTTTCAAGTTCTCCTGTTTATCCTCATGCAACCCCCTGACTCTTACTGTATATACTCGAGTATAAGCCTAGTTTTTCAGCCCACTTTTTGGGCTGAAAAAAGCCGCCTCGGCTTATACTCGAGTCAGTGAAAAATTTGCCCGAAATGGAGGAGAAAAAGGGGCGGGGCCATGCCGCTGGGTGACACTCGTGAATGGCCCAGTGCCCCTGTGAGTTTCCCCTCCCTCTGTGTCAGTTTGCCATGCAGCGCGCACCGCACCATCACCCCTCCTCACGTTCTAATGTAATGCAGGGCTGTCTTACGATTCCCCTTCCTCCCCCTCCTGCCGCTCTGCAACGATGTCCCACCTCCTCCTTGTTATGGCAAGCAGCCACATAGCGATGTCCCACCTCCTCTAGTACAGTGATCCAATGATAGGAATCACTGTGCCGTGTGTCATAGGAGGCGGGACATCGCTCCCGCGGCTGCACGGGACATCATCATCACAGCGGGACATCAGCATCATGAGGTGAGTGAAGTATTTCATTGAATACACCGCTAGTTTACTGTTTTTCTTTGAAATAAATATTCAAAAACATTATTGGTATCTATTTTTATTTTTGAAATTTACCGGTAGCTGCTGCATTTCCCACCCTAGGCTTATACTCGAGTCAATAACTTTTCCAGTTTTTTGTGGTAAAATTAGGTGCCTCGGCTTATGTTCGGGTCGGCCTATACTCGAGTATATACGGTAATGCAAACTCCATCTGCCTGTACTGTTTCATAATAATCTGTTTTTTAGCGTTTTCAACTTTTTGTTGCACCACCTCAGTTTTGGATGTCAAATTGGTATTAGCTTCATTAAGAACCTCTAAGTTATCTTCAATTCCAGAAACATGTTTTGTCAGTACAGTTACAAGTCCCAGCATATCATCATTTATTTTGGCAATCCTAGTATCAAGTTTATCATATAAGTCCACCTTAAACTCTTTTAATTCGTCCTTTATCTCCTTTATCTCCTCTCTGAATTCTTTGAAGGTTTCCAAAAAAAGTTCTTTCGTTAGCACATCTCCAGTAGGGGGCAACTTTGTGCCAGGTATCGGGGATGTGCTTCTAGGAGGAAGTTTCCCCCCAGGAATTAATTTTGATGCCATTATAAGTCTTATCTACGAGCAATTAATCAAACTCTACTGGCTCGCTGTGCAGCTTACAAAAAAGAAAAAAGGGTATTAAATTACCCCTTTGTTAGCTCTTTAGGATTTTTCAAAGGATTTCAAAAAAAAAAAGAAAAAGAAGAAAAAGCATTGTAACGAAGCAGCTTGGCATATTCAGCGCCATTTTTGACTTCTCTGTATCAGAAATATATATTAACAAAGTTGATAAGAAGAAAGTCTTGTAAACTCTTCAGAGAAGTGAAACTAATTAATAAGAAACTGCTGGCTGGCTGTTCCTCCCTTTGAACTTTTATCACTGCTTTTGCAGAAGAATTAGGAATGTGGCATTGTTACGAAGAACGCACAATCGCCATTTTAGGAGCCAATTTCTTTAAAAAAAAAAAGCCAAGTACATGAAGGAAGCTCTTATAAAAAATGATGCTAGGATTTAAAAAAAAACAGATAAAGTTCTCAGATACGGACTCTGTTTGTATTAAATTCAGATAAATAGTTCAAATATTGTCCTAAGTGGAGGTATCTTACTTTGAGCCGTGAAGAAAACAGCTAGGGATTTCCGGCACGGAGATAATGATTCAGCCTCGGCTGGCCCCCCCTTCTCTTTGCAGCCAAAAAAGCTGCAAACTTCAAAGGAAAAGCTCTTGCCAGCTGGATCTTCTCTCCCCCTCTTCTTTGCCTGAAGAGTGAGGTACCTGCCAGATGTCTAGGCAGATAACGCGACCAGAAACCCGGGAGCAGCTCTATTAAGCTGCCACCATCAGCAAGATCCCGCCCAGGAAGTCCATTTATTAAATTTCTATGCCACCCAATCCCGGAGGACTCACCAGCATACATGCATGTGCATGTATGCTGGCGAGCTGACAGGGCAAGCCTCGCGTGCCTTGACAAATGACTCTGTGTGTCACCTGTGGGTTCGCCATCATAGCCTTAAAGTATTATATTTAGTAACTCTTTCACCCAAATAGAAGTATATGTAAAGGATTCTAATCTGGCTGATTCATATGAATGGGACATAATAATGTTTTTCCTAAATCTGGATTGTAAATTTGATGAAATGCATAAATAGTTTGTATCAACATAATCATCCGTATGGAAATACTATTCTCTTCATACATTTAATAAACCAATTAATTGAGATTCTAGAAGAATGCAGAGAGCAGAGAAGAACAAGATGATTAGTAGACTGAATGCTAAAACATGAACAATGAGCTTCATGGCTGGTAAGGCAAGCGCAAAAGCCCCGCCGAAGCCCGGCACCACGTCCGCCATAGAGCGGGACCCTCACCGGCCATGAAGCTCACCGCACGTCACTGATCTATAACCAGATGGCGCAAGTAGTCAGGGCCCTGGTTTCAAGCTGCTGTTGCTAAATGCCAGGTCTGTGGTTCACAAGGCTCCCCTTGTCCGGGACTTAATTTTAGACGAGGAGGCAGACCTGGCATGTATTACTGAAACCTGGCTGGGTCCGGAGGGAGGAGTCCCCCTCACCAAGATGTGCCCAGAGGGTTTTCGGGTGCTTCACCAGCCGCATCCTCAGGGAAGGGGTGGGCGAGTGGTCGTGGTTATCCGAGAGTCTTTAGCTCCTCGTACGATCCCTGCTCCGGAGCTTGTCGGGCGTGAGTCCTTGCTGGTGAGGTTGGACCCTGGGGGTTAAGTGGGCTTGCTGCTAACGTACCTGCCTCCCAACAGCGTCGCAGCAGCTCTCCCCTCACTCCTCGAGTCAGTAGCCGAGCTGGCAGTTGAGTTCCCCAGGCTTATGGTGCTGGGGGATTTCAACTTGCCTTCGCTCGGCGAGCACTCTGATGGGGCTCAGGAGTTCATGGCTTCCATGACAGTCATGGGCTTGACCCAAGTAATTCGGGATCCAACCCACTCGGCGGGTCACACACTTGACCTCGTATTTCTCTCGGAGCAGTGGAGTTGCGACCTTGGTCTGAGGGGTATTGAGATCTTGCCCCTGTCGTGGTCGGACCACTGCCTACTGAGGCTTGACTTTCGGAGGCCAATCCCCCACTGTAGGAAGGAGGAACCGATTAGGTGGTTCCACCCCAGGCACTTATGGACCCTATGGGCTTTCAGACAGCGCTTGGTGTTATACCTGATACTCTCGCCCGCAATTCGGTTGGGACTCTGGTCGCTGCTTGGAACTCGGCGGCGGCAGGGGCCCTCAACCGGATTGCGCCTTTACGGCCGATCCGAGGCAGTGGATCCAGGATGGCTCCTTGGTTTACTGAGGAACTCCGGGAGATGAAGTGCCAAAAAAGATGCCTAGAGCGCCGCTGGAGATCCAGTAAGTCCGAGTCAGACCGAGCACTGTTAAAATCCTGCATCAGAGCCTACCTCCGGGCAATTCGGACGTCAAAAAGAACTCACATTGCCGCTCTGATAGCTTCCGCTGAGTCACACCCAGCCGCCTTGTTTAGGATAGCCCGCTCCCTCCTTAAAGGGAGGGATACGGGCACTCCCCTACAGGGTAAGTTTGAGGAGTTCGTCCAATTTCTTTCAGATAAAGTGGCTCGGCTTCGGGCAAACCTGGACTCCAATTGCGCAGAGCCAGCCGAGGTACCGGGGGAGGGTCTTGAATGACATCGTTGGATTGATTTCCAGTCTGTTACTCCTGAGGAAGTGGACAAGGCAATCGGAGCAGTGAGTGCCTCCACATATGTACTGGACCCGTGTCCCTCCTGGCTTGTCACGAACAGCAGGGAGGTGACACGGGGCTGGATTCAGGCGATAGTGACCGCATCTCTCCGGGAAGGGTCCTTTCCCCCCCTTTAAAGGAGGCGTTGGTGAGACCCTTACTGAAGAGACCATCCTTGGACCCAGCCATTTTAAATAACTACTGTCCAGTCTCCAACCTCCCCTTTGTTAGGAAGGTTGTTGAGAAAGTGGTGGCCTCTTCTCTCCGGCGGTCCTTGAAAGAAACCGATTATCTAGATGCCTTCCATTCTGGTTTCAGGCCTGGCTACAGCACGGAAACTGCTTTGGTCGCACTGAACGATGATCTCTGGAGAGCCAGAGACGGGGGCCAGGCCTCCGTTCTGGTACTCCTGGATCTCTCAGCGGCCTTCGATACCATTGAGCATGGTATCCTGCTGCGACGGTTGCGAGAGGTGGGGGTGGGAGGCACCGTTTTTCGGTGGTTCTCCTCCTACCTCTCAGACAGGTCGCAGTCGGTGTTGGTTGGAGGACAGGTCGACCCCTAGGCCCCTTAATTATGAGGTGCCGCAGGGGTCGGTCCTGTCCCCCTTCCTGTTTAATATTTACATGAAGCTGCTGGGATAGATCATCCGATGGCACGGGATAAAGTACCACCAGTATGCGGACGATACTCAATTATATCTGTCCGCCCCGTGCCAGCTCAGTGAAGTGGTTGACGTGATGTTTCAGTGCCTGGAGGATGTGAGGGACTGGATGGGGGTGAACAAGCTGGCTCTCAACCCTGGCAAGACCGAGTGGCTTGTGTTTTTTCCTCCCACAAATTGGCTAGGTATTCCATCTCTCAGGCTGGGGTTGAAATTATACGCCCCTCAGACAGGGTTCGCAATTTGGGAGTCCTCCTGGACCCACAGCTGACCTTAGATCACCATTTGTCGGCTGTGACCAGGGGGGCCTTTGCCCAGGTCCGCCTGGTGCACCAATTGTGTCCCTACCTGAACCGGGAGGATCTTACAACAGTCACTCATGCCCTTGTGACCTCAAGACTGGACTACTGCAATGCGTTCTACATGGGGCAGCTCTTGAAGAGTGTTTGGAGACTTCAGCTGGTCCAGAATGCAGCCGCGCGAGCGATTGTGGGTGCACCTCGGTACACCCACGTTACACCTATCCTCCGCGAGCTGCACTGGCTACCTATTGGTCTCTGGATACGCTTCAAGGTGCTAGGCGTCACTTATAAAGCCCTACATGGTAGTGGATCTGGATACTTGAGAGACCGCCTCCTGCCAATTACCTCCCTGTGACCAATTAGATCACACCGATTGGGCCTCCTCCGTATTCCATCAGCCAGCCAATGTCGGCTGGCAACTACAAGGAGGAGGGCCTTCTCAGTAGTAGCCCCGACCCTTTGGAACGAACTCCCCGTGGAGATTCGTACCCTCACCACCGTCCAGGCCTTCCGCACAGCCTTGAAGAACTGGCTAGCCTGTCAGGCCTGGGGACAAGGATAGTTGCCCCTCCCGAATGATGAATGTATGTTGCTTATCACTTTTATTATGTGTGTCTATGTCATTGTTGTATTCCCCCCCCCTGATTTTATGTGAGCCGCCCTGAGTCCCCTCAGGGAAAAGGGCGGCCTACAAATGTTAATAAAATCTAAAAATCTAATCTACTTGAGAGACCGCCTCCTGCCAATTACCTCCCATAGACCCATTAGATCCCACAGATTAGGCCTCCTCCGAATTCCATTTGCCGGCCAATGCCGGATGTCGACCACCCGGAGGAGGGTCTTCTCTGTGACTGCTCCGGCCCTTTGGAACAAGCTCCCTGTGGAGATTCGGACCCTCGCCACCCTTCAGGCCTTCCGGACAGCCGTAAAGACCTGGCTGTCCCAGCAAGCCTGGGGTTGAGTTCCCTCTCTACTCGAATTTGCTGTGCTTGCTGTGTTTTTTTTAAATCGTTTGTATCATTGTCCTGTTTTTGTCTTACTTTCTGTATTTGTTCCCCTTCCTTTGATTTTTGTTCAGCCGCCCTGAGTCCCTTCGGGAAATAGGGCGGCTTACAAATCGAATAAATCCAATCCAATCCAATCCAACCACCCTTGGCAGTACCTCCTGCCCCCGCTCCCTCTACCCAGGACCTCCATCCATGTCCCTCCACGGAAGGCAAGCCGGCACTTTAAAGGCATGCCGGCACTCTAAATGGCAGGCTCTAACATGTTTTGCTGAATGGCGACCGAGCTCTAAAGTGCTGGTATGCCTTTAAAGTGCCAGCTTGCCTTCTGCGTCGGCCGGCCCGGAAGGCAAGCCGGCACTTTAAAGGCATGCCGGCACTTTAGAGTGCCGGCAGGCAGGGCTCGGCCGCCATTCAGCGAAACATGTTTTGCTGAATGGCGGCCGAGCTCTAAAGTGCCGGCATGCCTTCTGGGCCGGCCGGCCATTCAGCGAAACATGTCCTGGTTTGTGGCCGGGCAGCATGTACCTTAAAGTGCAAGCGTGCAGAAACCAGGACATGTTTTGCTCTATGGTGCGCCAAGGCGGCATGGCTTTAAAAAAAAAGAAAAAAAAAGAAAAATGATAAATTAAAAATGAAAATAGATGTGCCGGCCCGCGCGCCAGCAGAGGCGGGTAAACCCCTTCCACACACACACACACGCATGCACATACACATAATAAAAACAAATTACAATTACTTACATTACAAATAAATTGAATTCCTCCCCCCTGCCCCCTCCCTCTGACCCACATACCTTCCAGCTGCGTCAAAAATGCTAGATTTGGTCTAGTCAGGGCCAGGCAGGCTAGGCTAGTTGCTGCTAGAGTCACCACGTGGATGACTTTGCATAAATGTTTTAAAATAGGCTCTAAACAAAGTGCCCTCTGCAGGAGGTAGGAAAATCATGTGCCTCATTTGCATACAGATTTTTTTACTTTTTAACCCTTGGTTGACTCTTAAAAGGCGAAAAATTCCTTATGCAAAGGAGGCCCATAGTTCTCTAGCCTCCTCCTACTAACTGCACTAAGGAGACTTGGAGTCACTGTGACTTAGAGTCTGGGAGCAACTACCTTGCCCTTTTTAATAATTTTAAAAATTGTTTCCTTTTCCTCAGGAGACTGGTGAGGCCCCGCCTTCCTTGCCTCTAGTGAATGCACGTCACTGATGAAAACTAATAAAGGAGAGAACCAATTTAGAATTAAGGAGGTATTTCATGACAAAACCATTAATCAGTGGAATAACTTTCCTCCAGAAGTTATGAATACTCAAATAATGGAGGTTTTTAAGAAGAGATTGGACAACCATTTCTCTGAAATGTTTTAGGGTTTCCTGCATGAGTGGTTGGTTGCACTAGAAGATCTCCAAGGTATCTTCCAACTATGTTATTCTGTTATTAATCCCTTTGTTTTTCAGATGTATGCCACTACAGTAGAACTTCTGGTCATGACCATAATTTAATCCGTAACTTAGATCGCAGTTCGATTTGGTCGTGAGCTGAACCTAATTTTGTAAATTTGGTGCTTACAAAAAAAAAAAAAATGGTGTAGAAGGGGAAATCAGTTGTGGGAAAAAAAATATGGATTTTTTTGTTCGGAAACTGATTTGGTCGTGGTCGGAAGCTTTCGTGACCAGAGGACTTTACAGTTCTACTGTACTTTGAGGAAAGAATGAGTAATACAATATATAGGGGTAGACTTGATTACAGGCATCATGAAACTATATAACATAATAATCATGCACTAATTATAGTTAGTTTGGTTGGTTATAAAGGGACATAGTTTCATTTAGCTTCATTTAGTCATGTTAATTGTCAGAGACTGGAAAGTACTTGCAGTTTTCTTGGTCAGTTTTACAGAAATGGTTTGCAATTACTTGCTTTCAGGGCTGAGAGAAAGTGATTAACTGAAGGAAACCCAGCTGCTTTGTTCATAAGGTGGTACTAGAATTTTCAGTCTCATAGTTTCTAGCCTGATGCTTTTAACCGCTTGATCTTTGCAGGCTTTGTAAAAGGACACATAGGGCTACTTTATGTTCTCTGTTAAAGCAAATCTGTAGATGGACTTTGCCTTATTACTAGTTAGGAAAGTGAATTCTCTGTAGGTGGAGGTTTAACTATTCTCTTTTCATGTCACTAAGTATGTTTCCAACTGGCAGAAATTACTGAATGTATTTTAAGTGGATTTAAAGCAGCTTAGTCTCTCTGGGTTGCATAGTGATATTTCTGTAAATCTCCTTCTTTTCAGTGAAAAGAAATTTCTTTTATAATAAATGTAATCAAAAGTTACAGCTGCTGTCTAAATTTATTGTTGGCATTAAAAGTTGAATTTTTAAATATAATTAGGGTATCCAAAAAGGAGATATGTCTGAGCGTACATTTTTCCTATAACAGCAGCATTTTAATGATGTTGAATATGGTTTCATAATTATCCAGAGCCATGCATACAGATAAAAAAATAGAATTCTTTTGCTTCTTAATATTCTAAATCAGTCCTTTTACATTAAAGTATTTACAATTCTGAAAAGCATCTTGAAACTTTTTGTAAAAACCTCCTGATTGTGCACTTGTAACAGTAGTCTAAAAGTCTTGATTAAATTGTTATCCATACGATGCTTACAACTGATAACAAATAGTAAACTTTGACAGTTCAAATTTTGGATAATACTTTATAAACCACCCAAATTTAAATTAATAATTTTAGCTTTTTCTAAGGAAAATATAGAAAGTATTGGATTAAATTAAATTTCGCTTTGCAGCATGTTTTATCATTTTTTAAAAATTAATTTTGTTAATGTTGGTAAACAAGGACATTTTTTTTACTTTAATAACTTTTATTTAATTTCATTTACAATTCATTTTATTTTAACCCAGGCTCTGCAATAACCCTATGAAGTATTTTGGCCTGATGAATTGTGGGCCATCGAAAATGTTCCATTGAATTTCATTACTTTTATCTGGTTTTCCAACACCTTTATTCAATATCTCCAAACCATCTTCCCCTTTTTTGGGCTGGCTAACACACTGAGAATTTTGACAGCGTATTATAGGCATTTTTATAGATTGATCCATAAAATGGAAATAGCTGGTTAACAAAACAGCTGTTCACCAGAAACCAGAAGGCAACCTTATGAGATGTTCCTTACTATGTCTTCAGATTTCCACAGTTTATGTTATTATCTCAGTTTGGCTCTATTTTTGAAACACGCTTTCAAACAGAGCAAAGGGCTGTAATCCAAATTTTCCCCTAATATATTCCCAGGATAGATATGTGTAAAGAAACTTTCATACTGGTGATTATCAATATCAGTTCCTGAGGAACATACATGAGAAAGTTCTGTTGTATTCAAATTAGGTTTGTGCATATTTGGTATTTTTTGTGAAATGCAACAATCAATATATAATAAACAGAGAAAAATACAAAAAATGATATAAAGTAAAGTAATTAATATATGATAGTATTAATGCAATACTAATAATAATTATTATTAAAATTATAATTATTTTAGCAATAATAAAGCAAACTTGAACTGAAGAAAAGGCAACAGTACCATAACTAATCTTTTAAAAGAGTATTAAATCTAAATCAGGAGTGTCAAAATAATGGCCCATGGGCCAGATGCGTCACATACAGTCTACATCCACCTTAGCTCTGTAAAGAAAAAATTTCTTCACCTGATAGCAAAGTGAGGTTGAGGTTTGAGGTTTATTGGATTTATATGCCGCCCTTCTCCCAAGGACTCAGGGTGGCGTACAGCATAAAAGAAAACACATATTACAAAAATTAAAAGGGACATTAAATAAAGTATTCAAAAAAACTCCCAATTGATATTTACAATAAAAATTTAAAAATTACATTAAAATTAACAACCAAATTAATCCTGTATTTTATTCTATTCAGGCCAGAGAAGGTCATAGGCTGGCCCCGAGGCTGATAACAACAGCGTCTCCCACTTCACCGGCAAGGCCCTCAGCCTCCCAGGCTGACGGAGAAGCCAAGGGACATGGTAAGTCCCACAAGGCGAACAAGGCCACGAAGTCAAAAAAGTCTTTAAAAGCGGTGGCCAAACCAAGCATATTAGCTCTGACCAACAATGCCATTCTCCTCCTACACAGCAAGAGCAACCAAGCTTCAGGTCAGATGCAGGGACCCCTTCCCTTAGGGATTTGAGATTAGGCCCATACAGCCCTATGCTAACAATTGATACATCTGATCTTTGGGAAAATGCGTGGACCTCCATGCTGCTACATCTGCTGCTCAGACCAAGGGTTTGGAGGGCTACCTGAGTTCATTGGCCTTTGGGCCCCAGGCAGAAAGGACCCCCACTAGTGCCCCTTGTGCCCCCCCCATGCCATCAGCAGGGCTCAACTTTCAGGACATCATCTCAGAGGCCATTAAGCAAGGCATTGCTGCTGGACTACAGGAACGTAGTTGGATGCCTTCTGGCTCCCGACGACTTACGGCATAGAGGGAGGCTGCATTGGCTGGTGCAGAGGCCCCTGCTCCACTGGAGTGCCCTGACAGCCCTTCCCCGGGTTCAGAGAGTGGGGAGATAAGAGACACTGACCTTTTGGAGAAAGAGGGCATGGTGCCATGGGGCTCTTTCCACCAGACCTTTTCAAGCCCCTATTGGCCAAGGCCAATGTTGCATCCACTCTTGTGGGCCAAGCAGAAACAGCCGCAGACCCGACTCCATCTACTTCGGCCAGCACATGGTTCAAGGAACATGAGACATAAGGCACAAGTGGAGACTGACTGCCAAGCCGTACAAAGGGGGGAGTTTGTTTGGGGATGCCCTTACTGATGGAAGGGAAGGACAAATGTAAGGTTTTGCCAACTAACATTAAGAAAGGTTTGTCCTGGCCCGGCCTCTACCCTAGGAAGCAGACAGATGTCAATTTGTAAAGCATTGCCATGACTATTATCAGGTTGGCATTCGAGGGAGGATTCCATATATACCTTCGGCCAGAGTTGGATCTCATATTTCTACAACTTAGTTCGTGAATATGATCTATGACACATGATAGAAGGGAGGAAATAGAGGGGTAAAGTTCAAATGCAATTAAGTGGAAGCCAGTTTTAGCTCCGCAGGAGTATGCGCCAGAATGTTGATCCTAATAAATTAATGGATTTCTTTTGAACTTTGTCTCGAGGCTCGTAAATTAATTAGGTCATCTTCTGGGAACTTCACAACGTATAAGCAGGATTACTGGGGTTCTTTCCGAAACTATGATTATAACCCTACGGGTTTCTGCTCTCAGTACACCTTGGGTCAGGACCAACGCCAGCCACTGTATTAGCAGCACAGGGGCAATCAGGGCAAGGGGCCCTTTCGAGGGGGGGAAATTGCTACAATTGTAAGCAGTGAGCAGCCAGAGGAGCGATTCACCATAGGAGCATGCTTACTACACTTTGCCGACCAGTGGGATGTCACCATTTCAGATGGCTGGGTTAGAACCAAAGTTAAGGCTGGTTTGGCCCTGGAATTCATTTCTTCCCTGCCCAGTTTCTTCATCCACTCCCCTGTTTCCCATAACCTGCAGAGGCAACTCTTGATGAACGCAGCTATCCATCATCTTCTGGATATCAAGGCCATCCAGGAGGTGCTGAAGGGCCAGCGGCATTGGGGTTCTGCTCCATTATCTTCATCACCCCTAAGTTCTTGGGGGGATGGAGGGCTATTTTGGACTTTAAAAGGTTGAATCATTATTTGAAATTTAAGAAATTTAAAATGTGCTCATTGCAGACTGTTGTGGCTCGGTAGGAGCCTTTGGAGCTGCTATCAGACTGACACAGAAATCTACTGTGAGTGGTTTCAGGATGCTCACAGGAGAAGATAACAAGCAGCTGGGGCTCCTTAAGGATCTCCTCCTGTGGATAAAAGACTGATGGTGCCACGCCGTAGTTGCAGAAGTCAACGTCGTTCTCCGTTCATGTGTAACCATTGAGAGAAGCCTTTAGCTAAGTGTCTGGATTCATGTAACTCTGTTTGGTATTTAGTTTGAGTAAAGACATTCCTTTGCAAGCTGTGTGTGGCTGTCGTTTCTGAACGAGCAAAGAGGGGGGTCAGAATAGTTTGACTTCTGCCACAAGAAACCTCCATTCATAAAAATATGGAGCAGATTTACGCTGAAAACGCCAGACTGACCCAGCAAATTGCAGTATTGGCTGACCAAATTTCTCAGCTGCAGAGAGCTGCAACCCCCCCCCCCCCAGCCAAGGAGGAAGTGCCCAGTAGCCATGCCGGATAAATTTGATGGGAATCAGGCCATGTTTGCCACATTTCTGGGACAATGCCAGCTGTTCCTGAGTTTGAGAGCGGAGGACTTTCCCACTGACGAAGGTGGGATTTATTATTAGTTTGCTCTCAGGCACAGCTACCCCCTTGTTAACTCAGCTGAGCCCTTTGTTGGATGACTTCCAGGGTTTTTGCCAATACTTTAAGCATATGTTTGAGGATCCCATTGAGAACATCAACCAGATGTCTGAAGTCACTGCAGCAGGGAAGTGGTTCATTTCAAGACTATATAAGTGAATTCAGGCTGCGTAGCCAGGATTCAACATGGAATGAACCAGCTCTGATGGACACTTTCCAAGATGGATTGTCTGATGCCTTGCAAGATGAACTGGCAAGCGTGGACAGGCCACTGACATTTGACGTGTTGGTCCACTTGTGCCTCCGGATGGACGCCCAGCTGCAGAGGCGAAGGCCTCGCCATGCATTCCAGGAGACCACTAGCGTGCCAATTTATCAAGAGACTGCAGTGGACTGGGAGGAGCCCATGGAGTTGGGTGCTGTCAGACCTCGAATGTCACGTACACAGATGGACAGATGACGTGCTGAGGGATTGTGTTTCTACTGTGGGGATCTTGGACACCTGGCGGGGAGTTGCCCCAAGAAGAATAGAAGGGTTGCATGGACTGCAGCCATCCCTCAGCAACGAACTATTGTGTCAGACAACTGGCACGTTTGTGCAGCTTTGATACCCCGTTCGCACAATGTAGCGTGCATTCGTGGGGTGTGGAATCCCAGGGCGTATGCCCTGCCTAGGAAGTCGGAGAACTCTGACCCTGCGGACTCGCTTCCACCTTGGACTGTTCTATCTGTCGCATTCTGCGCTGCAGTTTATCATCCCGTGAGCATACAGTCTCTGATATGGCATGCGCAGCGGGGTGACGAATGGTGGAGTGACGAAAGGCGGAAGTAGGGCCAGCTTCCCTGTGGACTTTGGAAGGGGATCTTTTGAAATATCAGGGCTGGTTCTATGTTCCCGCAGGGCACATCCGTAGACGGGTGCTCTCTCAGGTTCATGGCGCTTCTGCAGCAAGACATTGGGGTTTTTTCCGGACATTGCGCCTGGCATCCCGTCAGTTTTGGTGGCCCCATTTAAGAAATGACATGTGGAAGTGCATGGAGTTGTGTGTCCAGTGCCAATGGGCCAGGTCTGCGAGGAGAGCTTCGCCAAGATTCCAGCCCTTGCTGACCCCGGTCCCCGCAGCACAGGACTTCGTTTCTAGGATCCCGGCGGGGTACCACTGTCTGGGACTGTGTTCTGTGGAGGCCGTCACGAACCTTCCAGGCTGCATCCCAAGCATCAGAACCGGGGCAAGGGCCCTGCGGTGGGAGATAGTTTGGTGGCCCAGCAGGAGTCGGTGGAGCTGCCCCCAGACTCCGACGGCGAAGGGTATTATGAGTTGGCCTTGGAGGAGGTGGAGGACCCTGGACAGGGTGTTAGACTCGGCCGGAGCTGTTAGAGCTCCAGCCAGACTCCAACAGCATGGGGGCTGGTGGGTCAGCCTTGGAGAGAGTGGAGGACCCTGGATGGAGTGTTGATGCCACGCAGGGCGGGAGGAGACGTGGTGGTCACCGGATACCTGGGGAGGATTGGATCAAGGAGAATGTTCCTGCAGGTATTTGGGAATTACGAAGGAGGAAACACAGGAGATGAGTGCGGGCCATCTTATGGACAATCCATTCTTACTGCATCCGGACTGTCAGACCCGGGGGAAGTGCCTTGCGATGGGGGATAGTGTTGTGGCTCGGTAGGAGCCTTTGGAGCTGCTATCAGACTGACACAGAAATCTACTGTGAGTGGTTTCAGGATACTCACAGGAAAAGATAACAAGCAGCTGGGGCTCGTTAAGGATCTCCTCCTATGGATAAAAGACTGATGGTGCCACGCCTTAGTTGCAGAAGTCAACATCATTCTCCGTTCATCTGTAACCATTGAGTGAAGCCTTTAGCTAAGTGTCTGGATTCACGTAACTCTGTTTGGTATTTAGTTTGAGTAAAGACTTTCCTTTGCAAGCTGTGTGTGGCTGTAGTTTCTGAACGAGCAAAGAGGGGGGTCAAAACAGCAGACCATTTTGGAGTGTCTGAGAAGGGGGGATTTTCTTACCTTGGTGGATTTGACTGAGGCATACTTGCACGTACCTATCCTCCAGGACCACCATAAGTACTTGTGTTTTTGTTCTGCTAATTTTCAGCTCCTTGTGCATTAACTAAGATCCTGGCAGCCATCGCTGCACAACTAAGAAGCATACCTGTCAGAGCACATTGCTACCTGGATGATATCTAAGTACAATCTACATCGATGGAGTGGGCTAATAGGGACATGACACTCACCATCCAGACTCTGCAGTCACATGGTTTCTCCATAAATGTCCCGAAGAGTCACCCCACACCCACCACCAGGATCCTACACTGAGGCGGAACAGGTATTCTTCTCTGAGGAACGTAAGTCGAGTCTTAAGGGACTGTGAAAGCAAGTGTTGGGTGAAAGCAAGGTTTCATTGGCCACGTTATCTAAGCTCCTCAGAAAGATGATATCTGCCATCACCATTGTGCCCTGATTACATTCCAGAGAGCTCCAATGGTCCCTTCCCTTCCAGAAACAGAGGACCAGCACGTCTTCAGCACGGGTGTGCTTATCATGGGAGGTGCAAGCCACTCTCCTCTTGTGGAGGTTCCCTGCCTTGGATCAAGAGTGCTACTTCAGGATCGAACATAGAGTCACCATTACCATGGACGCTAGCCTCACGGGTTGGGGCACGCACCTGGGCAGGCATAAGGGATCAGGGGGAAGCCACACTCAGTATTAACCTTCTGGGGCTCAGGACCATTAGGCTTGCACTTAGTCACTTCGAGCAGCATGTTAGGGACCAACATGTATTGGTACTTACTGACAACATGATGGCCAAGGTACACATGAACAGGCAGGGGGTCCAGACAGCTCATGCGGGAGGCAATGGAGCTGGGAGAATGGGCTGAGGCTCACATGATGTCCATCTCGGCTGAACACATCTTGGGGGTAGAGAATATCCAAGTCAATTGGCTCAATAGGGCCACAGTAGATCAGGTGGAGTGGCAATTACACCCTTGTCTTTTTCAGGAAGTCGGGTTTCTAGTTATGGATCTGTTTGCTGCCCCTGCCAATGCACAACTCCCAAGATACGTCTCCAGGTTCCTCACACTGGGGTCAGAGGGATTGAATGCACTGTGCCACCCCTGACCTTGGGATCTCCTCTACGCCTTCCCTCTGACTCCATTGCTGGCCAGAGTTATTCGCCGAATAATCTATACCAGGGCGGAGATCATTCTCATCGTGCCATGCTGGCCATGGTGCCCATGGTTTGCAGATCTCAAAGCCTTGTCTGTGCAGAGTCCGTGGAAGGTACCCCCATACAGGATTTCCCTATGGCAGGGGTTGCTAGAACACCCAGATCTGCAGTGGCTGCAGCTAACCGCCTGGTGGTTGAGCAGAGGGCTGTAATGCAGGACAAGTTGTTCACCAGGGTCGTGGATACCATTTAGGCCTCTAGAAGGCCTTCCACGGTACATATTTATAATGCGACCTGGGGAATTTTCTGCACATGGTGTTACTCCAAAGACATCCCTCCTACCCAGACTTCTGTTCCCCAAACCTTGGATTTCCTCCAGGATGGGTTGGAAAAGAGTTATCCCCAAATAAACGACGGGTAGCTGCCCTCGCCTTGGTTCTGACCTGGTGGGGGAGGGTCATCCCCTCTCTCATCATCCCACAGTAAAAAGGTTTCTGAAGGGGGCAGCAAACCTCAAACTCCCACTGGTTCATAGGTATCCCATGTGGGACTTGTCAAAGTCTCCTTAGCCCTTACCAAACCTCCTTTTGAGCCCATTCGCACCATCTCGATGCAGCTCCTCACGATGAAGGTGGCCTTCTTGGTGGCCATCATCTCCGCCAGGAGAATTTCGGAGTTGAGGGCCCTGTCAGGGAAGGATTATGCACTTTCCACAAGGACAGGGTGGTGCTTAGGTTGGAGCCATCATTTACACCTAAGGTTGGGACCTGGTTTCACAGGGCGCAGGAGATGATCCTGCCAAATTTTTGTCCGGATCCTGCATGGCCATTGGAACGCCAATGGCATAAGCTTGATGTGAGGTGGGCTCTGAGGGTTTATATATCCAGGATGTTGGATTTCCGGCATTCAAAATCACTCTTTATTGCATTCCAAGAACCATCATTGGGGCATAAGGCATCTACTCCCACAATAGGTAGATGGATCAGAGCCTGCATTGCAAGAGCATATCAGTTTTCTCAGTAGCTGGTTCCACGGGAGTCATGGCTCACTCTACAAGGAGCGCGGCGACTTCGGCCACATGGGCTATGCAGGCGCCCATAGAGGAAATTTGTAGGGCCGCCACATGGTCCTCACCTTTGCCCTTCATTTGCAACTACAAATTGGACAAATTTGCATCCTCGGACGCAGCCTTTGGCCGTAGGGTCTTACAATCAGTGCTTTCAGACAAGTAATGTGGACCAGTCAGGGGCCCTCCCATATGCGCAATCCGGCTTGAGTATGTCCCATACATGGATGCTATCCCCACCTTATTGAGAAAGAGCATTGGTACTTACCTGATATGTCTCTTCTAATAAGATGGGGATAGCATCCAGCCCCACCCTAATAAGCGACTGGTCCTCCTTTGAATCTCATAAATGATGGTTCTTTGTTTGACAACTCCTCAGCTTTAACGGGAGGTACTTATTGGTTTTTGGAACATTAAAAGTTATTTCTATGGTTTGGATAACACTTTGAATCTGTGTGTGTCTTATTCTTCGCCAAAAGCTGGGTGCAGATACCCATAGGGCAGGTTATATAGGGATATTAATTAATTATTAATGAGACTCAGTCCAATCAGAGAATCGACAGTGTTAACCCATACATGGATGCTATCTCCACCTTATTAGAAGAGGTGTATCAGGTAAGTACCAACGCTCTATTTGAAGCCTTCCAAGTTTGCAAAGGTAAATAGAACAGTGAGGGGGAAGGGGAATCCACTATGCCATGCAATTTAGATTAGCTCGAAAGCAGGAAATCCGACGATTCTAGCAATATAAATCGCGCTTCACAGCTTATCATTGGAAATACCGGTTTGTCCACACAGGTAGCATTTTTTTTTTACATTTCGGTGAACCGGTAGCATTTCACTCCTGGCTCTAATTTTATTATTGCTATATGATGTAGTGCTTAGTTTATTGTATTTATTGATTTATTGTAATGTGTTCTTATTTTTGATACTGTACTATGCAATATCAATGGATCCTCTGAAATCTAGCAAAATGAAAATATAGTAAATAAAAATAAGCATCTCTTTATATAAGTATAGATACATATTGATAGAAATATTTATACATACCGGGTGCTATATGCATGAAATAATGTTTCACATGTAGTTCAGAAAATCCAAACTGATAGATGAACCTAGTCACTAATATAATTAATACATTGGCATGCTGATATTATTGACTTGCTCATATTGTTTTTTTTAAATACCAATCTAATAGTTCTAAAAAACTTATAAGAGTTTTCTTCTTAATTATATAATTTATATAGAAACTAGATTGAAAAGTTAAAGTATCTTCATAGCCACCAATTGAAATTGCAACACCACAACTGTTGGAATGTAAAACGGCATTTTAATATCATGATGAACCAGGAGAAGTGGGCTAATCTGAGTCCTTCGGAGTTTTCTCAGCTTCAAAAATATGCAGAATGTAAGTACTTTTATATTTCCATAATGTCATAATGAATTATAAACTTATCAAACTATAACTTATAAACTTACAAAAAGTAATAGAAAAAAATCCAGTTATATTTAATTTAAATATATGTGGTATATTGTCTTTTCAAAACAGAAAAATCAAGGCATTTTAAAAGATGAAGTAATTATCTATAATGCATAATCAAATTAGTAAATAATTATATTATTGATAATTATTTCATTTTTAAATGCCTTGACTTTTCTGTTTTGAAAAGAGCCTGCAGAACAGAGATTTTAAAATTAAGGTATTTTACAAAGATTGAATATTTTTCATGGTATGTGTTCTTCTAAAGTGTGGAAACTGGATTGTGCACTAAATTATATATTTTACACCATTATTGTTATCTACTCTACTTAAAAGTAGGTAACCCTTCTCCAAGAATTTTTTCTTCAACCATAGATAAAGCTGAAAACCTGGGGGACCTTCTTTGATTGTTAGATAGCCCTATTTCTGCAAAATACCCTCTTAATAAACCTTGATGTAGTAGAACATGTGCAGTGGTCTGCATAATATTGATAATGGTATAATTATACTGATGTCAAAATCATCATGACATAGTTATGCATTTAACAAATATTGAATTGAAGTGAATACTTTGTCTGGCCCGGTGTGGTTAAATACACAAGGAATTTGTTTCAAATGCAGGGGAAGTAAAGAAGATGATAAAGATAAATAATAATACTATAACAATAAAAAATTTCATTGTATGATACATAAATTTGTTTTTTTTTCTAATTTAATAATTCATTTGCAGCTTCTCAAACCTTACAGTATATATAATCTTCACCCATATGTCTAAAATTACAATATGCAAATTTGAACAATTGAAAGTTATAACTATTGTTATAAAAATGGTATACTTTTCTGCCAGTATGATGTTTTATAGACAAATACCATGTTTTCCCCAAAATAAGCAGAGTCTTATTTTCTTTTGACCCTTGAAATAAGCACTTGGCATTATTTTTGGGGAGGTTTTATTATTTTTGAGGTGCTTGGGGCAGTGAGCATAGTTACCTCATGGCTGCTGCTATGCTGTAATATTTTTTTTTTGAAAGGGCTTATTTTCAGGGGAGGGCTTATTTTAGCACATGCGCTCAAAAGTCCAATTGGGCTTATTATCCGGGGAGATGGTTTTTTTTTTTTTAGATGGTTTTATTAGCATTTGTAGGCCGCCCTTTTCCCTGAGGGGACTCAGGGCGGCTCACAGAAACCAGGGGGGGGGGGGAATACAACATTAAGATAACAACATATAATAAAATGGTAAACAACATACATTCATCATTCGGGCGGGGTAGCAGTCCTTATCCCCAGGCCTGACGGGCGAGCCAGTTCTTCAAGGCTATGCGGAAGGCTGGGACGGTCTTATTTTCGGTGAAACAGGGTACAATATTTTTGTTATTGGCATAATACTCTATGACTGACACATGCAATTGCTTTCTCATCCTGTTGTTATACTGCAGGGATCTCCAAACCCCGATTCCCAACCCTCCAGGCTGGGTACTGGTCCATATCCTGTTAGGAACCAGGCAATGCAAGTGGTGGCCAAGTTAGCGAAGCTTCATCTGCACATGTGCAGTGCCTAGGTTGTGAGGGAACCTAGACCCTACACATGTTAATGGAAAAATTGTCTTCCATGGTTGATGGAAAGATTGTCTTCCATGAAACCGGTCCCTGGTACCAGAAATGTTGAGGACTGCTATTATATTGCATGGTGGAAAATCTTGGGTACATTAATCCAAACATATTTCCATGGAGGTTTATGTGTGCTTTCGTATATGCTGTTTTACTTAGAATTGGCAGATTTTATCAGGGATGCTGGCAAGAATTTTGAAGAACTGGTCCTGGTATTTTGTAATATTTACTAATCATTTTGTAGAGTTGCTCCAAATTCACTTTAATGAAATAAAAACAATTTCTTACTCAAAAGTCATGTTTTATATTTGTGAATGTTTCCCTGATAAAAGTAATATGAATATATTCATACTCTACTTCTACTTTAATTAAAATAATACACTTTAAATTAGCATTATGATTGTATAGGAAGAGTTTATTAGAAAAGGTGAAATGCCCCATTGCCAAGGCAAGTGTGTTTTTAAAAAGTACTTTCACAATTTCCATCCAGATTCAGTCATACAGGTGGATCAGAATGCTTTGTTTGTGTGTACATTTAAAATATGGGTTTCTTTTTGTAAATCCCAGATACATAATTTCATTATAAGAATATTCATCTTAATTGCTTATGTAGAATTCAACAACATTTTAGATATTAAAAAATTCTAAGATTTAATTTCATGCTCTTTCAAAATCTAACTAGTTGAGAAAAAATAAAAAAATTAACAGAGTTTTGGAACAGAGTGTTTTACATGTTGTTAACATTTATTAATTAATCAAATTGCAATTACAATTAAAATTTTCAATATTCTAACAGCATAGTGAATAAAATTAATGAGGTTTATGTTCTGAAAGGCGTAATTACAATTGGAATGAATGTTCTGGTGAAAATATTATATTAAATTATTAGTCATGAAGCTAAAAAAATAAATGCTATTTCTTTAGGAAACAAGCTTGTTTCAAAAAGTAAAGACTTCCAACACTATTTTTACAGATTCAACAAAGAAAATTAAGGATGTTTTAGAAGAATTCCATGGCAATGGTGTGCTAGCAAAATATAATCCTGATGGGGTAATTTTTCTTTTTTTATCTAATTTGTTGCATTATTCTTGTTGCTAGAAATTCACTCCATTATTTTTGTGCTCTCTACAATCATTATATACAGTATATAACTAGCACATATTAATAGTTCATTCCAGATTGTTTTAACACTCATATATTAAAATCAAACATCTGTGCAGTGCTCCAGAAGTTACTAGAGTGTTCATTTTTATTCAAATGATTTCACTTTAAGCAAATAGAAATTATCAACACAACATTTTATTTCAGCTGACTGCTCATGTTATATTAATACCCCAATTCTTAGAGTGGCAATACGTAAGTGGCAATCTGTAGATAAAATGCCCTACTTGATAAGTTTATTAATTCTTGGTTTTATGCTGCAATTAAATGTTATTGTTAAAATATTGAGAATATTATTGACATATATGGGAGATGACTTTCGCTACCCATCATACCAGACCAGATAGGATGAACATACTCCTTGTTACTTTTTCTAAGCTTTATCATCTAATAGAAACTAGGAAGTGTGCCTTTTATT